>NC_058084.1:326604032-326866610 GCF_014858855.1 Bufo gargarizans
CCCCAAGGTATTCCGTGAGGGGCATATTGAGTCCATGAAAGATTGAAATTTTTGTCCTAAGTTAGCGGAAAGTGAGACTTTGTGAGAAAAAAAACAAAAAAAAATCAATATCCGCTAACTTATGCAAAAAAAAAAAAATTCTAGGAACTCGCCATGCCCCTCATTGAATACCTCGGGGTGTCTTCTTTCCAAAGTGGGGTCACATGTGGGGTATTTATACTGCCCTGGCTTTTTAGGGGCCCGAAAGTGTGAGAAGAAGTCTGGGATCCAAATGTCTAAAAATGCCCTCCTAAAAGGAATTTGGGCCCCTTTGCGCATCTAGGCTGCAAAAAAGTGTCACACATCTGGTATCGCCGTACTCAGGAGAAGTTGGGCAATGTGTTTTGGGGTGTCATTTTACATATACCCATGCTGGGTGAGAGAAATATCTTGGTCAAATGCCAACTTTGTATAAGAAAAATGGGAAAAGTTGTCTTTTGCCAAGATATTTCTCTCACCCAGCATGGGTATATGTAAAATGACACCCCAAAACACATTCCCCAACTTCTCCTGAGTACGGCGATACCAGATGTGTGACACTTTTTTGATGCCAAGGTGGGCAAAGGGGCACATATTCCAAAGTGCACCTTTCGGATTTCACCGGTCATTTTTTACACATTTTGATTGCAAAGTACTTCTCACACATTTGGGCCCCTAAATTGCCAGGGCAGTATAACTACGCCACAAGTGACCCCATTTTGGAAAGAAGACACCCCATGGTATTCCGTGAGGGGCATGGCGAGTTCCTAGAATTTTTTATTTTTTGTCGCAAGTTAGTGGAATATGAGACTTTGTAAGGAAAAAAGAGAAAAAAAAAAATCATCATTTTCCGCTAACTTGTGACAAAAAATAAAAAATTCTAGGAACTCGCAGTGCCCCTCACGGAATACCTTAGGGTGTCTTCTTTCCAAAATGGGGTCACTTGTGGCGTAGTTATACTGCCCTGGCAATTTAGGGGCCCAAATGTGTGAGAAGTACCTTGCAATCAAAATGTGTAAAAAATGGCCTGCAAAATCCGAAAGGTGCACTTTGGAATATGTGCCCCTTTGCCCACCTTGGCAGCAAAAAAGTGTGACACATCTGGTATCGCCGTACTCAGGAGAAGTTGGGCAATGTGTTTTGGGGTGTCATTTTACATATACCCATGCTGGGTGAGAAAAATATCTTGGTCAAATGCCAACTTTGTATAAAAAAAATGGGAAAAGTTGTCTTTTGCCAAGATATTTCTCTCACCCAGCATGGGTATATGTAAAATGACACCCCAAAACACATTCCCCAACTTCTCCTGAGTACGGCGATACCACATGTGTGACACTTTTTTGCTGCCAAGGTGGGCAAAGGGGCGCATATTCCAAAGTGCACCTTTCGGATTTCACCGGTCATTTCTTACACATTTTGATTGCAAAGTTCTTCTCACACATTTGGGCCCCTAAATTGCCAGGGCAGTATAACTACCCCACAAGTGACCCCATTTTGGAAAGAAGACACCCCAAGGTATTCTGTGAGGGGCATGGTGAGTTCCTAGAATTTTATTTTTTTTGTCGCAAGTTAGTGGAATATGAGACTTTGTAAGAAAAAAAAAAAAAAAAAAATCATCATCATTTTCCGCTAACTTGTGACAAAAAATAAAAAGTTCTATGAACTCACTATGCCCATCAGCGAATACCTTAGGGTGTCTACTTTCCGAAATGGGGTCATTTGTGGGTTTTTTCTACTGTTTGGGCATTGTAGAACCTCAGGAAACATGACAGGTGCTCAGAAAATCAGAGCCGTTTCAAAAAGCGGAAATTCACATTTTTGTACCATAGTTTGTAAATGCTATAACTTTTACCCAAACCATTTTTTTTTTGCCCAAACATTTTTTTTTTATCAAAGACATGTAGAACTATAAATTTAGCGAAAAATTTATATATGGATGTCGTTTTTTTTGCAAAATTTCACAGCTGAAAGTGAAAAATGTCATTTTTTTGCAAAAAAATCGTTACATTTTGATTAATAACAAAAAAAGTAAAAATGTCAGCAGCAATAAAATACCACCAAATGAAAGCTCCATTAGTGAGAAGAAAAGGAGGTAAAATTCATTTGGGTGGTAAGTTGCATGACCGAGCGATAAACGGTGAAAGTAGTGTAGTGCCGAAGTGTAAAAAGTGGCCTGGTCATGAAGGGGGTTTCACCTAGCGGGGCTGAAGTGGTTAAACACTACAGAGTAGATATTAGATATTTAACTGCCTTTTCAGAAGGAAGGTCCTACAAGCTATGGCCCCATCTTAAAATGTTGGATTTATCTGGTAGATCTCATGGTGAATGTGCCGTTGTGGAGCATTGGGTGGAAAAAAAATTAATTGGCTTTACTGATTCCCTTTTCGTGAAACCTTCACAACAGCACTGCCTAATGGGTTTGTATATATGTAATTAGAAGAGCAAGTTCCTAGAGAGAATGAAACTTTGTATGCTGTGAGTCTTTAGGGCCTGTCAGGTTTGGAATACACTGAGAAGATGGAGGGCTCTTTTCAAGCTTCCTGTCCCTGCCTGGTGGGAGGAGGATGTTCTCATGGTTAAGGTGCCGTCATGAAAAAGGAATTACTGGTAAGACTAATTTTGTTTTCATGGTGGTTATGTATTTAATAGGCAATGTAATTTTCTTTCCAACAGAGGGGTATTTCCATCGCATACAATGGGGGCATATTGCTAGTATATGCCCCCATTGTCTGATAGGTGCATGTCCCACCTTTGGGACCCGCACCTACAAGGAGAGCAGGGAGGGTTGTGGCTGGAGGACCCCAGGTTTCCCGGGGTCCGTCCACCACCAAACGCTGCTCCCATACAAGTGAGTGGGAGCGCACCGCGCACTCGCCGCCCCTGCTCCAATTTATTTCTATGGGGCAGACGGAAAATAGCCGCGTCAGCTCTCTATTTTCGGCGGCCCCAATAAAATGAATGGAGGGCATGCTGTATTCTCTTTTGCGGGGCCATGCAATGGAGCAAAGGATGCGGACAGCACACTGAGTGCTGTCTGCATCTTTTGCGGACCTATTGAAGTGAATTGGTCCGCATCCGAGACAGATTTTTTGCGGTTCGGATGCGGACCCAGACAGTGGTCGTGTGAATGTAGCCTAACTTGTATTTCATTCAGTGATTGACAGCCTTTCCTGATGGGACTGCCTCCTTGACTTCAAAACCCAGAATGATCATTAATACAAAAAACTATGTATCGTCTGCTCAGCTTCTCCTGCTCTGTAACATGCTGCCTTCAGCTCAGATACCATTTTCAACTATTTCCCTTTTAAATATCAGAAATGGGGGTGCAACACTTCCTTAACTATGCAGCCATTGGGTGGACCTCAATGTCAGACTAAGCTCTGCAGCCTTTTCACAGTTTGCTGTAATCACAGGAAATCGTTCCACAATTTCTTCAGTAGGAAGTGGATCTTTTCAGATTTTTTTATTTTTTTTCTCTTTTGAAAGTTTTTAAAGTATGTCCAGATATCCTAAGACTTAAATCTCCTTAACCACCTCCCATTTGCCTATAGACTATAAACGTCCAGGATGTGGTTTTCTATTTCTGAATGGACATTCCTGGACGTCCATTCAGAAACTACAGCTGCGTGCTAATTGTGAAGGCAGGGACAGTGCCCAGGTGTCCCTGCCTTCTAGATCGCTATGCGCTTCCTGTTCCGGCACGGCGGTCATGTGACCGCCGGAGCTGGATGAGTGCAGGAGCTGTGAGGTCTTTCAGAGACCTCGATCAGCCCTGCTCTGAGGCTGTACAGCGCAGTATACTGCTGTACAGCCTCTCGGGGCTCTATTTCCCCTGTAACTGGGGCTACTATGTCAGCCCGTTACAGGAGAAATCAACAGTGGGGGAAAGTGAAGTTAAATGTCCCCCAGAGGTCTTGTATGACCTTATGGGGGAGGAAAAGTGTGAAAAAAAAATTTGGGTTAAAAAAATAAATTAAATTTCACATGTGAAAAAAATAAATAAAAATTCCCCAAGTAAGGAATAAAAAAAAGTTTAAAAATAGAAATGAATAAAATAGACATATTTAGTATTGCCGAGTCTGACGGCCGGCTCTATAAATATCACATGATCGTCCGATAAACACCATAAAAAAAACTGTCAAAAAAAGCAATTTTTGTCATCTTACATCACAAAGTGCAAGACCAAGTTATCAAAAAAGGTGCATGTCCCACAAAATGGTACCAATAAGTCACGTCATCCCGCAAAAAATGAGCCCCTACATAAGAAAATCTCTCAAAAAAAAAATATAGCTCTCAGAACATGGACACGTTTTGTTTCAAAAATGCTGCTATTGTGTAAAACTTAAATAAGAAGGTATACATATTATGTATCGCCACGTCCGTATCGATCTGCTCTATAAAAATGTCACTTGACCGAACCCCCTAGGTGAGTGAACGCTGTAAAAATAAATAAATAAAAACTGTGCAAAAACAACCAATTTTTGGGTCACCTTTCCCCATAAAGTGTTATAATAAATGATCAAAAAATCATATGTACCCAAAAAATGGTACCAATAAAACTGGCACCTTATCCCCTAGTTTCCAAAATGGGGTCACTTCTTGCGGGTTTCTACAGTATGGGTGCATCAGGGGGGTTTGAAATGGGACATGGCATCTAAAAACCATGTGGTGCTCCTTTTCTTCTGTGCCCTGCCGTGTGCCCATACGGCAGTTTATGACCACATGTAGGGTGTTTCTGTAAACTTCAGAATCTGGGTAATAAATATTGAGGTTTTTTTGGCTGTTAACCATCGATGTATTAAAGAAAAAATTGGATTAAAATGGAAAATCTGCCAAAAAAAAGTTAAATTTAAAAATTTGATCTCCATTTTCCTTTAATTCTTGTGGAATGCCTAAAGGGTTAACAAAGTTTGTAAAATCGTTTTTTAAGTAACTTGAGGGGTGTAGTTTCTGCAATCGGGTCATTTATGGGGGTATCCACTATGTAGGCCCCACAATTTGACTTCAGACCTGAACTGGTCCTTAAAAAGTGGATTTTGGCAATTTTCTTAAATTTTAAGAATTGCGTCTAAACTTCTAAGCCTTCTCACGTCCTAAAAAAAAAAGGTGAAATATTTTGACTCAAATTTGACTCTCATGAAGTACAATTTGTCACGAGAAAACAATCTCTGAATCGCTTGGATAAAGTGAGATGTCAGATTAGCAAAATTAGGCCTGGTCAGGAAGGGGGCAAATGGCCCAGATGTGAAGTGGTTAAAGGGGTTCTGTAGTTTGCTGATCGGGGGTCCGACCCCCGCTGATCAGCTGTTTGAGAAGGCAGCGGCGCTGCGTCCATCTCATTGTTTACCGCTGGCCCAGTGATGTCACGACTAGCATCCACTGGCCTGGGCGGGACTAAGCTCCATTTAAGTGAACAGAGCTTAGCTGCGCCCGGGCAAGTGATACTATTTGTGACGTTGCTGGGCCAGCGGTAAACAGTGAGAAGGACGCGGCGCTGATGGAGCGCAGCTGCCTTCTCAAACAGCTGATCAGCGGGGGTCCCGGGTGTCGGACCCCTGCAGTTCAGATACTGATGATCTCTCCAGAGGATAGATCATCAGTTTAAACAAACTGCAGAACCCCTTTAACAAGTTCTGTGTAGCCTCTAAGATTGTTTTCAGACAAGTTATCTCCACAGAACTTCTGCATGCGCCTCCTTTTGCGTCATCTCTGGCTGGTTCTGTAATCCAGGGCTGTTATCAGTTGCCTCTCCATCACTGGAAACTGACTCCTCTACTCTGAGTTTTAACCACTCCCTGTGGGTGAGGGTGGAAACGGCCACATCTAATAACTGTATCTAAGGCCTATTATCCCCTTGGACCTCATACATACAGAAAATGGGCATTTCACATATTAAAGCATGTTTTTAACCCTTAGCAGTAGAACAATGCACATTTCCACCAAATCTTGACTTCATATTCTTGTTTTTTTGCGTCTCCCAGCTGTCTTTTGTCTTCATTTTGTAAAAGTACTCTTTTTGCCTCATAGGAGTTAGATCGGAATGAATTCAAGCATGTATCTTTATTAATGAAATGCATTCAGCATTTCTGCAAGAGTTGCTGTCATGAAGGTTGGTCATTGATTCAACAAGGACTGGTTTCTAAGATAAGTGCTGTTTTAAACTCTTTCTGACACCTCACCTTGTAACAATTGTTTCACATATGTGTTACCAATAATGTTATGGTGTACATATGACACCGACATTAAAGAGCCTCTGTCGGCACAACCAACACTATTTACCCCTTAGTGACCAGCCTGTTATGGTCCTTACTGACCAAGTTTTGCTTCCTTCTTATTTCTTCTTTCTTTTGAGTGGGTAGTCACTAAAGTGGTTAAACCAGGCACTTGGTCTGATAGAGTTGATCACGCTAAAGAAAACACCTTTCTTTCCTTTGTAACTGGCATGGTTGTGGAGAAATGAGCACTTTAATCTCTGCAAGTCAGCAGTTGGAGCATCAAAGGGTGGGCTCTAGCATTCAAGCACCTCTACAGCCATGCCCCTATAATACTGCCTGTGACACACTGATAATTAGTGGTCCAGTGCTATATGGAGTCATTGGCAGCAGAGCGAGCACTGTGCAGGAAGGAGATAATACTTACCTTAGCTATAGCGCTGCTCAAACACTGCAGCCTGTCCCAATGGCTGATTTGCATAAAGCTAAAAGTACTCATTCTCCACAACCATGCAAGCTACAAAAGAAAGAAAGGTATCATTTTCTTCAGCATGATCAACACATTTGACCACAGCCTCCGAAGGGTTAAGTCTGCAACTGGCATTACCATCGGTCTCTGACATTAACCGCAGCAAACAGCAGCCACCCGGTTGTTATTGGGCCCACTTTGCTCTGGAGCGGATGTCCTCTTTTAAAGACCCGACATGTGATGTACTAGTATGTCGCATGTCGGGAAAGGGTTGTCCTATCTTGCCACTTCATGGCCGAGATGGGGATAATTCACTGCTTGATGCAATGGTTATTTTCACTCAGTCTTTTCTGTGCTCTGATCCTGATGTCAAAGGAGCTGAGTGGGGTAGAAGGGGTTGTGTCTGGGTCCGGTGTAGATCTGGCCACATGCAGATTTTTTATTTTTTTTGGTCTGGCCATTCTCTGCATATTTGCCAGATAGCAGCTCGATCTCTGCCAGACCCCATTTCAGTACAGCCCAGCAATTCCGGATCCTGAGAGCTTCAGCAGGCTGTTCTTTGCTGGAACAGCCTGCTAGATCTCTTAACGCATATGTGAAACTAGCCTTCGCTTGAGTAAAAGGGTCCTTAGATGGAAGAATGTACTTGAAATGTGAATCATAAGGTATTGTCTGATATGGCTAACACTAGATCAAATCTTGTTTTCTAAGGCTAGTTTCACACTAGTATTCAGAGATATGTCAGAGAACAATACTATTTCTGTAGTCCAAGTGCTCTTGGCTGTTTTACATGGTACATAATATAGTAGTTTAGTAGTGTAAATGTGTTCTTATTTGCATGTCTCCCATGCTCTTTTCTTACCATTACATGGTCTTGTGGTTTGAAAGAACCCTGGAGTTTCTCAAGATTTGCAAGGAAAGCAGCTCCATCATTTCAGCACTGGTGGAAGACTTTTTTGACACAACACTGGTATGTTTTTAGCGTGTTTCTAAAAGAATATGGGTATTTAATAGCATCTGGTATCAATGCATTTTTCATTGTGGTTTCTAAAATAAAATGGCTACTCATGAATTCATTAAGGAGGCACCCCTAAGGTGTAGACATTTTCATGGGTGACTGTGTGGAGGATAATCGGTGGCTGTATTTTCTCCTACTGAAGCAGTGCTCTTTCCTCTTCTACAAAGAGGTCTCCTTCTGTGATGAGCTGCTGAAGTCCACTTTTGCCACTTTATTTGTCTCCTGGTTTTTGGGTTGCTGAACATGCTGGATCCAGTCAGTGATTAACCATACCCCGCCATTGGACATGGACCTTTCTGCTGGTTTTGCCTGTCCAAATTCCCTGCGTTCTATATCTCTTGATGGACTGCTGCCATCACCTGCATCTGCAGGATCATCAAGAAAGGATCCCTTTCTCAGTCTGCCTTTTATAGCAGTGGCCTCTTTCAGTCTGCTGTGAGTTGGTGAAAGTGGGGCACATTCTGCAACTGGTCTATGTAGATGGCATAACTACACTGCCCAACCATGATCGATGACTGATCATGGTTGGGCAGTGAATCTATGAAATTCATATTTTGACCTAAGGCTACACACCCCTACCGTCACCTCTGTTCTTCCTCCAACTGTGTGCCCACCGCCCTTGAGAGTTTGTGGGCAATTTTTAAATTGCCTCCTTTGCTCTTGGGATGACCCCATCCATTACTGTTGTATGGGATACCTTTAATATGATTCACACTCTCACTGGATTAACCCTGGATATGAAAGATCATTACATATCTTTTTACATTAGATCAGCCTTTGGTGTCACCCAAGACCTTCATCTCTGAATGCACACAAACACCAATACAAATCATGAGAATCCTTCATTGCTCATCGCCTTTCCACTTGCTAGCTTGGGTGATATTTTCTACGGCCCACGAAACAAAGCAAATGGCATGAGAGGAGATTGAAAGATGCTGTAACTCCATGTGACCTTTTATACCAGCAGTTGATAAAACAATGTACGTTTGCATGAATGCTCATTCCTAATTGGCCTCTGTGAATGTGCGGTTGATCAGCTGACAAAAGGGCAAACAAATTGTTTATGCGAGCCAGAAAATCCTCTCTGGTCGGCAGCACATTTGTCCTGGGGGGATGCTGGCGTAATGTAAAAAGTATGGGGGATTAATGATCATAGTAGTGATTGTTTGTCCCACATGCACTTTCCATCGCCCGTGTAAAAACGAGTGGCGATCAACTGGTTTTATGGTCTATTAATGCTCATTATGGTCCAGGATCTGTTTGTGTAAAAGGACCCTAACCTACAGGGTGACTTTAGATGCTGTGCTCTACTGATAGGGGGACTTGCAATAATAGTATATCGTTATCTTAAACCAAATTGACCCAAGAGAGTCACCAGAACCACCCCATAAATGCACATCCGACAATGAATCATTATCAAAAATATATAAAGTTTATTAGACACACCAACAGACACATTAAAAAATTGTATACAATTCAGACAAAGTGCGGTGTATATAATGAATAATATGTAACCAGCACATACAGGTCCACTGAATAGCCCCACCGTGGGCAAAAATATAAAACACCAGCATTAAAAAATTCAGTGTAGAGTATACAGCAAATATAACATAGGGTAAGACCTCTAGAAATACAAACAGACCTGAGTAGGGTCACAATAGAGGGGCCAAACCTACATGAGCAGCTGGTTCAGTGGACCTGAGAAGATGAGAAAGCGCCCAACGCGTATCGCCGGAGCAATCCGGCTTCCTCAGGGGTAAAAGGTCCAATGCTGGGGCATCACTTTATATGGAATAATACATTTAGTACAAATAACGTTTACCTGTGCAGCCTAGGTGAACATTATTTTTGCCCACGGTGGGGCCATTCAGTGGACCTGTATGTGCTGGTTACATATTATTCATTATATACCGCACTTTGTCTGAATTGTATACAATTTTTTAATGTGTCTGTTGGTGTGTCTAATAAACTTTATATATTTTTGATAATGATTCATTGTCGGATGTGCATTTATGGGGTGGTTCTGGTGACTCTCTCTTGGTTCAATTTGGTTTAATGTTCGTTTTCACCGCCCCCTTGCACTCTGTAGATTATGTGGTGTGCCCCCTGATTTGCTTACTTGAGTGTATTGTTATCTCATGCCTGGTCACATGATCACAGTACATACCGGTAATTATGAAAGCAATATTGTTTACAGCAGAAATACTTTTCAATCAATTGAGTATTTATTATAATTCAGGTCAGTACTGAATCTCATACTAAAGTGGATATGTTTCTCCTGCTGTTAGTTTGAAGCCAGGTAGTTTTTATACATTCGGGCTAGTAAAGTATACGAATGTCATTGAAAGTCTGTTCACAGGCAAACAAGGTGACATGTTTTCTCTTATGACTTAGGTGATCTGTAAATGTGAGAGTAAGGATGGTGAGTACTGTTTTTCTATATTGATTCTGGTCTTTTTCTGTTTTAAACAAAGCTGGTTAGATGTAGATGCTAGCTATAGTGTAGAATGAAAGCGGATGCAGTAAGAGGCTTCACAGCATGTGGCTGATATATACAGTAAATGAATAATACTTGCTGTCCACTTGTGCTTCTATTAAAACTTTTTGCACAAATATTGTTGTAAGCAAGCCGACAATTTTTATTTTGTTTGTGACGTGAAAGATGTTCACTTTAGTATGGAAAGCTTTCTTCTTTAGCTTAGTTGTTCTGATCTAATGGTGACATTAGGGACATGGTAGTATATTATACTTAAGCTGTGGTCACATAACATTTTTGTCCCACATTTGCATTGGGGGGAAAAATGCAAAAGTGTAATATACTATACTTTTCCATCTTGCAGAGTTCAGAAAAAAAAAGACACAACGTTAAATGTATGTTTTGTATTTATAAAGTGGAGCCCAAGGTTGACGCATGCTGTAAAATCATATTTATATACATTAAAGGGGTTCTCTGGGAATTAATAAAATACTTAAATACTTTATTATACATTTTTTAATATCTTTCATTTAATTATAATGGCTCATGTTGTCTCTAGAGCATTCATTAGGAGAAATTAAAACAGCTGCCATCCTAGTCGTACACATAAAACCTGTCCTATTCACACAGCAGGTTACTTTACACCCCTCCTCCTCTTTGCTCTGGTTGTCAGTGATTATGATCCTGAATACAGCTGATAACATCTTGAGCTGGATCTCTGTAGGAAATGAGGAGACATGAAGTACAGAGAGGAGGTGGATAATGAGCAGCAGCTCTTGTATGCAGTCTCCATTACAGGACCCCACATTATTACAGTCTGGCTAATTCATGTTTGCGGATGCAAATGGGGGGGGGGGCGTCATGGTGTCATGAAGTATTAGTTTTTTTATTATTCACCTGGATACAGATGGGATGGTACAGGCAGAAGTCAGCGATGGAGAATCTTGATTGGAGGAGACAGCATCTGTTGGTCACATGACGGTACCTATAAAAGGGGAGAAAAGACCATTACTGCGCTCTCAAGTAAGTAGCAGTGAAGAAACCTGGAAGAAAAAGCAACCTGCACTTACACGAAAAATGGAAGAATTATTAAAACTGTTAATCAAAAAAGCTGAAACTCATGGGGGTGATCAGTGGCTCCTCAGATGTCTGTAGCAGGAAGGATCCAGCACTGATCAGCCTCTTCAACTAATCCGGTCTGCGCACCAGCCTTAAAGAGGACCTTTCATGGGTCCGAACATTGTAAGATAACTATCTGGACATGTAGAGCGGTGCCCAGGGATCTCACTGCACTTGCTATTATCCCTGGGCGCTGCTCCATTCGCCCACTGTAACCCCGTTACCTTCTCCCGTGCTGTATGTTAATTGCTACTATCGGTTCACCAGGGAGGAGTCTGCCCTGTTTCTCCCTGTGAGCTCTGCGCTGCGATTGAACAGCGCTACAGCCAGGGAGAAGGAATGCAGACTCGTCCCTGGTGAACCAATAGTAGCAATTACCATACAGCGTGGGAGAAGGTAACGGGGCCACAGTGAGCGAATGGAGCAGCGCCCAGGAATAATAAGTGCAGTGAGATCCCTGGGCGCCACATAGTTATCTTACAATGTTTGGACCCATGAAAGGTCCTCTTTAAGCAGGAGTGCAGAGCCGGACACAGATGATGACATCATCGCTGTGCCTCTGCACGGCGATGCACTGATCTCTCCCATTCCTCCAAGAAGAGCCAGAAAACAAAAAAGTTACCTCCTTTGGAGCCATCAAAGCGCAGGTTGAAAAGTCAGTGTCAGTCAGCGCGAGGGACAGCTTCAAGCATCCATCTTCTTCTCAGAATGCATTTCATTCATGGAGCAAAAAGATACTATCCGAAATACCATCCCTGTCTGGTCATTCCCAGACAGAAAATCTGATATTGATAGTATTAAGGCTGGGTTCACACCTGAGCGTTTTACAGCGCGTTCCTACGCGCTGTAAAACGCTCAACAAGGAGAAACCAATGATTCCCTATGGGAATGGTTCACACTTGGGCGTTTTACAGCGCGTACGATCGCGCTGTAAAACGCCCGACGCTCCAAAAAGTACATGAGCGACTTTTGGGGCGTTTGTGGCCATAGGACACTGTAGTGAATCACACAAACGCGCGTCAAACGCGCGTTTACTATTACAAAAACGCGCATAAAAATGCGCGTCAAAAACGCGCGTGAAACGCGCGTTTGCGCAACGCTCAAGTGTGAACCCAGCCTAAAGAGAATGATTGATTACTTCAATCCTATGACACATCATTCAGTCAAAACAAAGCGCAGAGACAAAAATTTTATCCCATCAGTAAAATAAATTATTCCGTGCCAATTATCTCCATTTTAGCTTTCATCTATCTAACCGGATAAAAGAAAACATTTGGAATAAAGAATTAATTGAAATGTTTTCTCGCCTCCCATCGGCAAAAGGAATGCTAAAAACAGACAAAATAGATGAGGATGAGAGAAAAAGAATTCGGCAAAAAACTTTCTTTAATTGGTTGCAAGCCTTCTGCATATACTCGGCTGTTCTGGGTGAGAAACATTGTTTGGATTGTGGATTGTTTCATCATCTAGATGGCATATTGAAAGCCTACAAAAATTTCAGAGGTACCGCATGGTATAAATATGATGAGTCCTTCCGTCAAAAGACGTAGGCCTATGGATTAATCTTATGTTACCACAGAGGTTGAATCTTTCGTCAGCAAATTCCCAAAACAAGGAATCTGCTTTGCTTATAATGGGTCAGTATGCAGATGGCAAAACAATTGCAAATACAAACATGAGTGCACCTTTTGCTCAGGGAATCACCCAGCAACAAAATGTTATAAAAAGCATAATTGGCAAGATTCAAAAAAACAATGAACCCAATAGATCAAGTGACACCATTGATCATACCAAGAATCATTCAATGTTTAAACTTCTATCCAAACAAAACTATGGCCCAAATACTAATTGACAGTTTTTTTTATTTTTTTTTGGGGGTTGGTTTACGTACCTTCGTTTACAGGTTCGGGTTGTTCGTTTGTGGACCACTTGAAATCTGTAAGCAAGAATAAATATGCAGTTTTAGATAAAATTAATTAATTCTTGAAAATAGGGTAGCAGGTCCATTTTAAATCTCCCCCGTTCAAAAATTTTAGAATATCCCCATTGGGGTTGGTCCCCAAAAAAGGAGACTAAGGGTACTTTCACACTTGCATTTTTCTTTTCCGGCATAGAGTTCCGTCACAGGGGCTCTATACTGGAAAAGAACTGATCAGTTTTATCCCCATGCATTCTGAATGGAGAGTAATCTGTTCAGTTTGCATCAGGATGTCTTCAGTTCAGTCGTTTTGACTGATCAGGCAAAAGAGAAAACCGCAGCATGCTATGGTTTTCTCTCCGGCGAAAAAAAACTGAAGACTTAGGGCTCTTTCACACTTGCGTTATAGTCTTCCGGCATAGAGTTCCGTCGTCGGGGCTCTATGCCGGAAGAATACTGATCAGGATTTTCCTAATGCATTCTGAATGGACAGTCCGTCCTTCAGGATGCATCAGGATGTCTTCCGTTCCGGAACGGAACGTTTTTTGGCCGCAGCAAATAGCGCAGCATGCTGCGCTTTTTGCTCCGGCCAAAAATCCGGAACACTTGCCGCAAGGCCGGATCCGGAATGAATGCCCATTGAAAGGCATTGATCCGGATCCGGCCTTAAGCTAAACGTCGTTTCGATGCATTGCCGGATGCGACGTTTAGCTTTTTCTCAATGGTTACCATGGCTGCCGGGACGCTGAAGTCCTGGCAGCCATGGTAAAGTGCAGCGGGGAGCAGCATACTTACCGTCCGTGCGGCTCCCGCGGCGCTCCAGAGTGACGTCAGGGCGCCCCAAGCGCATGGATCACGTGATCACATGGACACGTCATCCATGCGCATGGGGCGCTCTGACGTCACTCTGGAGCGCCCCGGGAGCCGCACGGATGGTAAGTATGCTGCTCCCCCGCTCCCCACTACTACTATGGCAACCAGGACTTTAATAGCGTCCTGGGTGCCATAGTAACACTGAAAGCATTTTGAAGACTGATCCGTCTTCAAATGCTTTCAGTACACTTGCGTTTTTCCGGATCCGGCGTGTAATTCCGGCAAGTGGAGTACACGCCGGATCCGGACAATGCAAGTGTGAAAGAGGCCTTACCTGAACGCCGGATCCGGCATTTTTCCCCATAGGAATGTATTGGCGCCGGATCCGGCATTCAGAATACCGAAATGCCGGATCCGTCGTTCCGGCTTGCGCAGATTGGTAAAAATGAGAAAAAATGTACAAGACGGATCCGTCGGTCCGCATGACAAGCGGAGAGACTGATCCGTCCTTGCAATGCATTTGTGAGACGGATCCGCATCCGTCTCACAAATGCTTTCAGTCATCGGCGAATCCGGCGGCCAGTTCCGACGACGGAACTGCCCGCCGGATCACACTGCCGCAAGTGTGAAAGTAGCCTTACAGTTACTGTCTTATCCTTTCTTTATCATATCCAAAAGACCATTCATTAAACGATCTAATCGATAATATCACTTCAGTACACTATACGTCTTTTGATCAAGCTTTGCAATTCCTAAATAAGGCAGGTAAAAATGCTTTCTTGGCAAAGACAGATATAAAATTGGCCTTCAGATTACTAACAGTTAACACTGAGGGCTATAATTTACTGGGGTTTCATTTTGAAGGAAATTATTACTATGACAAAGCACTCCCAATGGGATTTTCACTTTACTGTTTTTACTTTGAAGCATTTTTAAGTTTTTTGCAATAGATGGTAGAAAGTCATTCAAAGGGTAGTTTTATAATCCACTACCTGGATGTTTTTTGTTTTGTAGGTAGATGTGGCACTAACTATTGTTCCAACTTACTAAATATGTTCAAAAATATTGCAGGTTATTTCAATTCCCCATTAGCTGAAGAAAAGACAGTTCTTCCCACTAATATAATTTTTTTAGGTATCTCTATAGATATGGTAAATATGAAATGTAAAATACCAGAGGAAAGAATTGTGGCATCTCAAATATTGCAGAATTTATTATCGTCTAAGAAAACTACGTTAAAAATATTACAATCTGCTCTGGGCTCGTTTAAATTTCATAGCCAGAGTCATTCCAATGGGAAGAGTTTTTTCAAAACGTATGTACGCTGCTACTAGGGAAAACTCAATTTGACCACATTCGCTTGTCAAAACAAATGAAGGACGATATAAATATATGGCTTCACTTCTTGGAAAACTTTTAATGGTAGAACAATCTGGCAAAAGTAATTTATAGACTCAGATGCCATGCAACTGTACACAGATGTGGGCGCATCTGGGCTACGGTGCATTTTACAATAAACAATGGCCAGCTGAATTATGGCCAAAATATTGGCTAGACAAAACTTATAGTTTTCTTAGAACTTGTTCCAGTCTTAATAGCATTATCAATATGGCATAATGAATTACGCAATAAACGTATTTTACTATTTTCTGACAACAAAGGTGGTGTTTTTGCAATAAACTGTTTAGCTGCAAAATCTCAAGCAGTCATAAACATTTTGAGACCTATTACTATAACTTGCCTATTTGGCTGAAAGCTAAATATATAAAGGGAAGAACAATATAATAGCTGATTCTTTATCCTGGCAGAACTTCGCACTATTCAGGCAATTGATACCAGATGCAGAACCGACAGGAATCCCTTTCTCTCATCAGCTATGGAAGGAAATTTCCAACTGTTCTACGATATTGCACACGACCGTATGCCCTCCAACATGCGGTCCGTGAGCGGGCCATATGTCCCGGAGCGGCATTGATCGTGCACACGGGAGTATACAGCACATAGATTGCAATGATGCTGCCCGCGGGGCTATTGTCCTGCACTCATATGATCTTGTAAGGTTAAAGTTTCATTTGTACTTTCTTTCTTTGGAGTACTCAATATCTACTGAATAAAAATGCAGATGCACCATTATTAATTAATGATCTGGAGATCCATGCTAATTACATAAAATTGTTCATAAAAAGATCAAAAAGAGACCAATCAGGAATTGGCAATTGGAAAAAATTAAATGAATTCACTTCATCTATTTGTCCAGTTCTATCTTTGAAAGAATGGTTAAAGAGGACCTTTCATCTGGCAAAACATTGTGAACTAAGTGTCATGATCTATACAGCGTCGCCCAGGGATCTCACTGCACTTACTATTATCCCTGGGCGCCGCTCTGCTCTCCTGGTATACCCTCCGGTATGTTCGGTCACTTGGTTATAGTAGGAGGAGAGACTGCCCTTGTTCTCCTGGGCGTCACCTTCACCCAGATTTTTTCCTCCCAGGCTGTGAGCTTTCTGGCCAGCACTACAGCCTGGGTGAAGGAGACGCCCAGGAGAACAATCCCTGTACAGATCCTGACACTTGGTTCATAATTTTTTGCCCGCTGAAAGGTCCTCTTTAAGGGTAAGGTCTTGCATCCAAGGCCCTCTATTTGTTCATTCTAATAAGTCACCTAAATTTCAGTTAAATTTTATTCTAAAGGAATGTAAAAAACAAAGCTGGGTTAAATGAGAATTTCTGCTCATTCTTTCCGAATTGGAGCAGCTACTGTGAAATAAAAAATTGGTTTAAAAGAAAAACGATAAAGTAAATAGGGCAATGGACATTAAATAGATATATATTGTATATTAGACACGATTTATTTTCATTTTTTTCTGGATTATTGGAAATTACGGTAACTCATTTCGGCAGCTAAACGATCTAAAATACAATTTAATTCGTACAACTGAGGCTTCAATCATGAGGTTACATTTTTTTGGACAAGTACAGCTGGAATGCGAAAAAAAAAAAAACGTTTACTCAGAATGTATTTCAGCTTAAATACAGGAAGATATACACGTTCAGTTCCCAATAGCCAAGTTAATTTTTTCAGAAATAAGACCCAGATGGGCCTGGAGAGGTAAGAATATGAACTTCATGGAAAAGATCAGAATCCGTATTAAGAGTTTTGGAAAATTCATAGGATCTTTTAAAGGTAAAACTTACAGGCAGGTAGAGTTAGAAGGATTTGTCAATGGATTGTACGATGATTCCAGAAAGTTACTATCTGAAATTGGTTTAGATATACTTAATGTTTGATTCCAAAATGTGATTGAAGGTGGTTGCGGTGCCGGTTAGCAATTTTGCTTTGCTATATGGTTGTATGGGGTAAAGTCACCCTCAGGGGCGGACTAATTTGTTATTGGTTATTCAGATGTATTAATTGGTTTTAACAATTGAGTTATGTAATAAATACAGGTAACATTAGGCACCATGGACCAATTATATTCCACTAATAAATAAACTTAATTATTTGCTCAAGATGTGTCTACTTTATTATTCTGTTAAACGGGGATTGATCATATTTGGGTTTTATGACCCCATGTCCTGTCCGTCTTCTCTTGTACTTCATATCTCCTCATGAACTCCATTCCCACAGAGGTTGAGCTAAAAAATCTTATCAGCTGTATTCAGGATCATGATCCCTGAAAAGCAGGGCAGGGAGGAGGATGAGGCAGCTCCTTTGCTCAGTGTTGTGAAGTAATTTGATCTGCTGTGTGATTAGAAAAGGTTTTGTGTGGCCATTTTACTTCTAATGATTGCTCTTTTGACCAAATGAGCCATTATAACTAATTAAACTTAAGTATTTTCATTTCCTTAATTCCCTGTAGGGTTGCACCAGGTATCAAATTATCGATACCCAATCAATACTTTTGTACGCGGATCAATTGGATACCAGGATTTGCCATTCAGATACTAAGCTGCACTACTGTGCAGCCTAATATCAGAGAACATGGCCTGCGCTGGGAGTCTCTCCCTCCGCACTGTGCCGCTGCTGCAGCTGCCACCAATGACTAGAGATGGGAGGAGGGGGAGGGGCTGTGGTCACTGCGCCACAAATAAAGGTAACTAACCCATTAATACAAATATAGGTGGGTGCCGGCAGTAGAATCGCATACCCGGAACGTGGCTTCTATGACCAGGCGCTGCGATCCGTGGCAATCAACCCCTCAAGTGTGGCACCTGAGGGGTTAACTGCCACAGATTGCAACGACTTGTCATAGAGTTCGAGTGCCGGGTAGTTGGTTATCTTCATTGGTGACACAGTGCCCCCCCCCCCCCCCAACCCTAGTATTATAAACATTGGCGCAGTGTGCCCCCCAGTATTAGTCATTGGTGGCAGTGACCAAAGGGGGCCCCCCCTTTCATTGGTGGCAGTTCCAATCTGAGCCCCAGTAGTGAAATGGTGGGGCTCTGATCAGTTACCATGGTAGCCAGAGCTCTATTAGGGTGAATAGGATAAGGAATTAAAAGATCCCATGTTCAAACCCCTAAGGGGACTAATGAATATTAAATAAAAAGTTGAAAAAACAAAAAACAAAAGTTTCAATCACCCCCTTTCCCAATTTTACATATAAAATATATAAACAATAAATATGTAATATGTTTATCGCCAGAAAAAAACAAACAAAATCTCCTATGCGGTGAACGGCGTAACGCGTTGTTCGCTTTTTTTTTTTTTCTTTGTCCCCCTAAAAAATAGGATACAACTGTTGTTATATATATATATATATATATATATATATAAAAAAATTTTTATGGTATTTACATTGAATCAAAGTTTTGGTATCGTGACAATCTTGATTACTGGAGAACCCCTTTAAATGCTGGGCAAGAAATCTGTTGAAAATATTTATTGCAGTTTTTGGTATATGATATCAGTATATGCCTATGTGAAACGAGATTTCTGTTGCTTTTGTGTAAAATTGTTGTCTTTTTCTGTAGGAGTAAAGCAGTTGCTTGACGCATTTTTATTTACACTTGGTTTTATAATCATGCAAAAGTGGCCCCCTTATCAGGTTAGACTGGAGGTGAGCCGTGTTTTCTGCTTTGGATGTCCTGTTCAGTAGCTCCTTTGAAAACATCCTGTTAATGCCATGTTGTGTGTTTTTTTTTTTTTTTTTTTTTGTTTTGTTCACCAAACACTCTGATCATGGGGACAGGCCGTAAAGACTATTAACTTCATTCTTGATCAAACCTCAAGGGAAGAAAAGAAAAAGTTGAATTCTTCAGAGGAAGTGTGTACTTTAATGTAAGTGCTGGCACTTTTTTCATTTTTATTTTTTGTGTAATTTACCTGGAAACATATTTACCTATATTGTTTAAGAGTACCTATTATTTTAACCATTTTTATATATTTTTTTTTTTTAAAGAAAATTTCATTGGTGGGGTCTTGGTGCGGACACCTCCACTGATCAGTAAAACAAAATGGCTGCTGAGCTCCTTGCTGCTTTTATTTTAACCAGTGCTGTGGTTCATGGATGCATAAAAAGTTATATACTAGACATTGAAAAAAATATGACTGTTTCTGTTTATGCTCACCACAACCCAGCTGGTAATTCAATGATCCTGTTGGTGCATTAGAGGGGTGCTTGGCTTGTCCGCATCGGGTTAAAATCTTATAAGGATATGCAACGAAAGTCTATAGACCCCTTTTTGGTTGCAGTTACTACACTTATAGGAGCTATGGTAACTGCATTATAGGTCATCAGTATCAGATAGATGGGCCCCCCAGCAGATGAGCTATTTGAAGGGGCCACCCCACTCGGACGAGCAGCTGTGTTTGGAATTGCAGCTTAGTCCCTTTCACTAGAATGAGGCTGAACTGCAAAAGGAGATGTGACAAATGGATGTGATGTTACAGGCCTAGGAGGAGGAACTCTCTTCAGTGTTGTGGCCCAGGGAAGGACTTGGGCCCTGGGAAAAGTCTAAAAGTGGTCCCATGTTGTAGGCAGGTCCAAATTGACAGAGAGCTGGATAAGAGAAGTAGGTAGGACCAGCAATACTGTAGAGCAGAACAAAATACTGCCCCAGCAGAATCAAATGCTACAGTGCAGCACAAAATCCTGCCACCCACACCACCTTATGAAACTATCATCATCCTGGGAAATTTCCCTGTGGGCTCTATGGCTTAGTCTGCCCTTTCTGTGGACTCTTTCAACAGCTGAGCAAGGGATAAGGTCATCAATATTTTTAAATTCTGGAAAAACCCCTTGGAATGTATTAAATGCAATTTTAATCTTTTACATCCATTTCAGTTTCTTAGAGCTCATGCACGCGCCCGTTGCCGTTTTGCAATCCGTAAACCGCGGATCAACAAAGTATGGATACTGGCCATGTGCATCCTGCACTTTCCTCAGGACCTGTTTGCAAAACGGACAAGATAGATGAGACATGTTGTATAATTTGCAGAACGGCCACACAGTTGTGGAGAACACATGGATGACATCCATGTGCTGTCCACACTTTCTGCGCCCCCAGGGAATGTGCGATCCGGAATAAAAATGCAGATCTGGTGTGGATACAATATATGAACATGTGCATGAGGCCTAAGGGTGATTCCCCAACCTGCTGTAGATCAGGTGGTCTTCACTTCTATACAGCAATGATGTCATATACATCTGTGCTGAGCACTGCAGCCAATTACTGGCCTCAGTGGTCCAATGCTTGGCTGCAGTGGTTAAGTTCATGTACAACATGTCATTGCTGCCAGGAAGTAAACACAGATTTCCAATAGAGGGTTGCGTTGGAGATTCAGGGGATTGAACAAATGAATATTGGTTATTTTTTTTGTCACATTTCTGGCTTTTATCCAGTTTTAAAATTCTGGTCAACCTCTTGATACAATTGCCAGGCGTACCTCAATATCCCAAATTAATCACAAATTAAGTAGCTAAAAGCAGAACCCCCTGCTCTTCATAATGAGGAAAGAGATTTACTTTTATTTTATTTTTAATTTTAATATTTTTTCTCAATACATGTTGGGAAATTTTGCTTCTTCTGGTGATTGTGAGCATACTAGAGACTTTTAGTAGTGATTGAGCAAAAAATAAAATCACTTGTGTTGCGTCTGATTAATTTTGGTGACTTTAGTTATATCTATGTTTGTGTTTGTGTGTGTGTGTGTGTGTGTGTGTGTGTGTTTTTTTTTTTTTTGTTATTTTTAATGCTTTTCATTATTTTTCTGCAGGCAAGCCTTGGCGAGAGAACTGTTTGACGTTGGAGGTATACTAGTTCTGCAGCTATATTGTTGATGAGTGTATATATAAAGTGCAAAAGTAAAAATGGTTGCCATTGCCCATAGCATAATTGCTCATTTATAGCCATTAATTTCTATGGGACAGAAAAAAATAATCGGACGTTACACGGATGTTATGTGTCAGCTCTGTAACACACAACTGGCACTTGCAAGTGATGGCATAGGTACAGCTCCTGAACCCACGGCATTTCAGTGCTAAAATAGTACGGCATTGAGTGTTAACCACCTTAAGTGTGGTTTTACACCTGACTTTTTTTTAAAGTGAATGGGATCAGCACTGCATTTACATGCTCATTAGATATTGATGCCCATGAGAAGTAAAGGAGTGGACAAACCCTTTAACTCCTTACTCTGACGTTTTATTACATCAGAGCGCTGGTATAATGCTCTGTGCCATAATAGTTTGTCACTTTGATGGCACAGGCTCCAGAGGTGGGCCTGGCAGTTTAACCCCTCATGCTGGATTCAACAGTGAGGGCAGCATCTGATCAGTTAGATAGGGAGAGGGCACCCTCTGTCCTCCTCTTCTCATCAGCACCCCAGGAATAAAATGTTTTGTACTTGTCATGGCAGCCCTCTAAAGGGTCCCAAGCCACCCATGTTCCATGGGTGTTTTCTGGCAGAATGACTTTGCACTGTCTAAAACAACCAAGGAGTATTACAACACAACATAATTGGTATTGCAGTGTCCTTAACCACCTCAGCCCCCCTAGCTGAAACACCCTTAATGACCAGGCCACTTTTTACACTTCTGCACTGCACTACTTTCACAGTTTATTGCTCGGTCATACAACTTACCACCCAAATGAATTTGAACTCCTTTTCTTCTCACTAAAAAAGCTTTCATTTGGTGGCATTTCATTTCTGTTGCCATTTTTACTTTTTTTGTTATTAATCGAAATTTAATGTTTTTTTGCAAAAAAATGACATTTTTCACTTTCAGTTGTAAAATTTTGCAAAAAAAGACATCCATATATAAATTTTAAGCTAAATTTATTGTTCTACATGTCTTTGATAAAAAAAAAAAAAAAAATGGTTTGGGTAAAAGTTATAGCGTTTACAAACTATGGTACAAAAATGTGAATTTCAACTTTTTGAAGCAGCTCTTTCTGAGCACCTGTCATGTTTCCTGAGGTTCTACAATGCCCAGACAGTAGAAAAACCCCTCAAATGACCCCATTTCGGAAAGTAGACACCCTAAGGTATTCGCTGATGGGCATAGTGAGTTCATATAACTTTAAATTTTTTGTCACAAGTTAGCGGAAAATTATTATTTTTTTCCTCCCCTTACAAACTCTCATATTCCACTAACTTGTGACATGAAATAAAAACTTCCATGAACTCACTATGCCCATCATGAAATACCTTTAGGGTGTCTTCTTTCCAAAATGGGGTCACTTGTGGGGTAGTTATACAAGATATTTCTCTCACCCAGCATGGGTATATGTAAAATGACACCCCAAAACACATTCCCCAACTTCTCCTGAGTACGGCAATACCACATGTGTGACACTTTTTTTCAGCCTAGGTGGGCAAATAGGCCCACATTCCAAAGAGTACCTTTCTGATTTCACAGGCCATTTTTTTTTTTACAAATTTTGATTTCAAACTACTTCTCACGCATCTGGGCCCCTAAAATGCCAGGGCAGTATAACTACCCCACAAGTGATCCCATTTTGGAAAGAAGACACCCCAAGGTGTTTCATGATGGGCATAGTGAGTTCATGGAAGTTTTTATTTTTTGTCACAAGTTAGTGGAATATGAGAGTTTGTAAAAAGAAAAAAAAAATCATCATTTTCTGCTAACTTCTGACAAAAAATAAAAAATTCTAGGAACTTGCCATGCCCCTCACGGAATACCTTCGGGTGTCTTCTTTCCAAAATGGGGTCACTTGTGGGGTAGTTATACTGCCCTGGCATTTTAGGGGCCCAGATGCGTGAGAAGTAGTTTGAAATCAAAATCTCTAAAAAATGCCCTGTGAAATCCGAAAGGTGCTCTTTGGGATGTGGGCCCCTTTGCGCCCCTAGGCTGCAAAAAAGTGTCACACATGTGGTATCGCCGTACTCGGGAGAAGTTGGGGAATGTGTTTTGGGGTGTAATTTTACATATACCCATGCTGGGTGAGATAAATATCTCAGCAAAAGTAAACGTTCCCCTTTGTATTAAAAAAAAAAAAAAAAAAAGGGAACGTTGACTTTTGCTGAGAGATTTCTCTCACCCAGCATGGGTATATGTAAAATGACACCCCAAAACACATTCCCCAACTTCTCCTGAGTACGGCGATACCACATGTGTGCCACTTTTTTGCAGCCTAGGGGTGCAAAGGGGCCCAAATTCCTTTTAGGAGGGCATTTTTAGACATTTGGATCCCAGACTTCTTCTCGCGCTTTAGGGCCCCTAAAAAGCCAGGGCAGTATAAATACCACACATGTGACCCCATTTTGGAAAGACACCCCAAGGTATTCAATGAGGGGCATGCAGAGTTCATAGGAAAAAATAAATTTGGGCACAAGTTAGCGGAAATTGATTATTTTTTGTTCTCACAAAATCTCCCTTTCCGCTAACTTGAGACCAAAATTTTAATCTTTCATGGACTCAATATGCCCCTCAGCGAATACCTTGGGGTGTCTTCTTTCCAAAATGGTGTTATTTGTGGGGCGTTTGTACTGCCCTGGCATTTGAGGGTGTCCGCAATCATTACATGTATGGCCAGCATTAGGCGTTTCTGCTATTCTCCTTATATTGAGCATACGGGTAATGAGATTATTATTTTTTTTCCGTTCAGCCTCTGGGCTGAAAGAAAAAATGAACGGCACAGATTTCTTCATTCGCATCAATCAATGTGGATGAAAAAATCTCTGCCAAAAAAGAGGGGAAAGGCGTCTGCCAGGACATAGGAGCTCCGCCCAACATCCATACCCACTTAGCTCGTATGCCCTGGCAAACACTATTTCTCCATTCACATCAATCGATGTGGATGAATAAATCATTGCCGGGATTATTATATTATATATATATATATATATATATATATATATATATATATATATATATATATATATATATGTGTGTGTTTGCCAAAGCATATGAACACCGACGCCTCCTCAGCTCATATGCCTCGGCAAACGTATCTTTTACTGCAGAGGAGAAATCTCGTCTTGCAGCGCCGCATACACCGACTTGTGTGTAATCTGACAGCAGCGCAATGCTTCTGTCAGAATGCACATCAGTGCTGCAGCTAGTCGATCGGTTGGTCCACCTGGAAGGTAAAAAAAACAAAACAAAAGGGAAAAAACCAGGCCGCAACGCAATAAATTTTATTAACTTTAGAACAGAACATATAAACTTTATTTAACTTTTGAAACTGAACGTTTTTTTTTTTTTTTTTTTTTTTTTTACCTTTTTATAGGACAAACCTCTCCTTCCCCATGGGACAATGTGCAAAGCGCAAATCGCCCAAAGATGTGGCGAAGTACATTATGCACTTTGTCCCAGGTGAAAGGAGAGGTTTGCAGCAGCTCTGTGTGTGAATGGGCCCTAATAGCCCTGTGTGCCTGTCCTGGTGAGATGTGATCCCTATGCTAAGTGTACCTGTGTGTGGTACTTCCGGAAACACTCTCCAAAGCATAGGGCAGGGTGGTCGGGGCAGTGAGGACAGAAATGGCGGGTGTCACGCCTTATTCCACTCCTGCTACAGACACGACATCTTTTTCGG
Organism: Bufo gargarizans; assembly: GCF_014858855.1. Lineage (NCBI taxonomy): Eukaryota > Metazoa > Chordata > Amphibia > Anura > Bufonidae > Bufo > Bufo gargarizans. Next base: position 326,629,080 of record NC_058084.1, read on the forward strand.
TGTGACGGTTGGGTTGAGGTACCAGGAACGACACTGGGGAAATGTCGCTCGTGTAGACGGCTAACTACACTGGTGGATGGGGCCACGGAACCTCCTGGGTACAGGAGGTTCTAGATCTCTTCCTGAAATTTGAGGAAGGATCCTGTTCTCCCAGCCTTACTGTAGAGAACAAAACTATTATATGCAGCCAATTGAATCAAATATACAGACACCTTCTTATACCAGCGTCGGGAAACTAAATACGGAGACAACATCTGGTCATTGAAGTCCACCCCTCCCATGTGAAGGTTATAGTCGTGGACTAAGAGGGGCTTTTCAATGACACGGGTTGCTCGCTCAATTTGTATTGTCGTGTCTGCGTGAATGGAGCAGAGCATGTAAACATCACGCTTGTCTCTCCATTTCACCGCGAGCAGTTCTTCGTTACACAATGCAGCCCTCTGCCCCCTTGCAAGACGGGTGGTAACGAGCCGTTGGGGGAAGCCCGCGCGACTAGCTCGCGCGGTGCCACAGGCGCCAATCTGTTCTAGAAACAAATGCCTAAAGAGGGCCACACTTGTGTAGAAATTGTCCACATAAAGATGGTACCCCTTGCCGAATAAGGGTGACACCAAGTCCCAGACTGTCTTCCCACTGCTCCCCAGGTAGTCGGGGCAACCGACCGGCTCCAGGGTCTGATCTTTTCCCTCATAGATCCGGAATTTGTGTGTGTAGCCTGTGGCCCTTTCACAGAGCTTATACAATTTGACCCCATACCGGGCGCGCTTGCTTGGGATGTATTGTTTGAAGCCAAGGCGCCCGGTAAAATGTATTAGGGACTTGTCTACGCAGATGTTTTGCTCTGGGGTATACAAATCTGCAAATTTCTGGTTGAAATGGTCTATGAGGGGCCGAATTTTTTTGGAGCCGGTCAAAAGCTGGGTGGCCTCTGGGACGGGAGGCGGTGTTGTCGTTAAAGTGCAGGAAACGCAGGATGGCCTCAAAACGTGCCCTGGACATAGCAGCAGATGATATGGCTCTGATTCTGGATCTGACCCAATTAGTCAGGGAAGGTTGATGTACTGCTCCGAATGGTATGAAATGATAGGCATACGTACGCCACCCACGAGAGATCACACACAGACTGTCATAGAGAAGTCAATGCTAGATGTTCCGTTTATTATTCAGATTACATGATTTTTTATAGCAGAAAAAGGGGAACTTTATGACTCGGCTAATTTGATGATCTAATTGTCACATTACTAAGTCCCATGATAACGTATCACATTATCACTCCATACTTTAGCAAAAGTCAGCATTATGTCAGCAATATGTCAGCAATTTCAATATCATAAAGTGATTAGTAAGGGATTATTAAGGGAGCTGGCTGCTGCTTCAGGGGCCATTTTGTTAAGCAAACTGTTAGATATAATACAAGCAAGTATACATTTGATACTAGATATATGATTCCACAACAGTCCCCCCTTGTAGACTTGATTGTAGACTTTCCCTAAACCTAGCGAATCCCCTGGCATACCATTCGTATCCTCTTCACCCACAGTGGCGACAACTTATCCCTTGTGAATAAGTTCCCGATTGAGCGGACTTCTGGTAATACCCTGGGATTCATTTGTCCCTAATTCTCATCATCTCTTGGATCTTCAGGCCTGGGTAGAGGAGCTTCATCAGCGGGAGTTGGAGAAGGCGGGGGTGTCGGGAATGCAGGGATCATATCCACATCTATTGCGGTGCTAGCCATTTGTTCATAGAGAAGTAGTATGGTTTCCTCAGCAGGCTTCTTTCTGTTGGTGATGCGGTTAATGCAGGAAACAACAACTTTGATAAATATGTAGATTACCATCAATATTAGGGCTATCTGTAATATTCCCTGAATTATTCCCATCGTCCATCCACTAATTCCCTTGAACCAGTTACTGGGATTAAGGAATGAGAAAGTGTCAGACCACCATGTTGACTTATCTGCACTGTGAGCCTCTAGCCATTCATCACGTATCTCACTCATCTTTTCCAAACCAGCTTTTACTTGTAGATTACCTTGTGGATCGATATAATGGCAGCATGCAGTACCTACTACCTGACACATACCTCCATCCTTTGCAGTCAAATAGTCTAATACTAAAGTGTGTTGATTAGTGACTATGATGAGCTGATTCTGGACAACATTAGATGTATTCATCAGTTTCATAATTTCCCAAATCTGATCATCCAAGTAGTCGGTAGCCATTACTAGTTTGTCATATGTTTGTGTAAGCATAGGATAGATTAATAGAGTACTAAAGAACTTGTTGGCACCACTCATTTCTACAAGATGGGGTTTTCCATTTGGTCTAGGAATGTTATCTGCGGCTCTTTTATATAAGGTGTGTTTGGGGATAGTATTGACATTTAATTTTCCATGAGGCAGTGTAAAAGTGGCTGGTGTGAGCCTAGCAATTGTACATAAACCTTTGAAATCCGAAGGGAGCCATTTATATGCCCTGTGTCCACATACTAGGTATATATTTTTTGGGACCGAAACCACTGTACTATTGAACAAACGAGTGATTAAGTGGGCTAATATGATACCTTCTGCTAGTTTTTGACCCTTTTCTTGACCCTCTGTGGTTTTACTAGTTATCCCTATTGTCAAGTCCCTTACACTGCGCCGGGCGCAGGCCAGATCACCACTTGCTTCAGCATATATACCAATGCACTGTACTGGACTGTCTGGGTTGGAATCATTACAGCCTGATCTGTTATGGGAACTGAAAACCATACCATGGGTTTGTACCTGTAGGCAGTAACAGTGGGTCCAATTTGGGAAGCAGGATACATTGCTCCACATATAGTCATTCCAGGGCATATTGCTATTCTGAGCTGAGGGTCCTGTTCTGTTTATCATTAGCCATGGGGACCCATCCCATGCTACTACTATTAGGGAAGCTTTTCTGTTGCCATTTTTGGTATTAACCTCATTTATGCTAGAAAGGAAAACAGCTGATCCTGCCAAATCTTTTATCTCTTGGAAGGTTAGGGGCACAGCTAAATAAGGCATAGCTCTAGCATTTACTGGGCCATGTGTACATATCCAACAATCTTTTAGTGAAGAGGTGGTGGTGTCAGAATCACCTTCCTTCAGGCTTTTATACAACACTTGATGATGTTTGACAAACTTATTGTCCCACCCGTCATCATCCATTTCTGCCGGGGGAGGAATGTATGCACTGGTGAGTGTCACCAGTGCTAGCAGATAAAAGAAAATCATTGTGTTATTTCTGAATCTGGCGGGTTCCTTATCCTTTTGCAGTGAGAGGCGTGGATCCAGGTGGATCTCCCTTCGAGCTTTACAGAAGTTGGAGTGGTCAGTAGTACTTGGTAAGGCCCCTCGAAGCGTGGTTCTAGGGTACTTCTGACGTGTTTCTTGACCACTACCCACTCTCCTGGTTTCAGAGTGTGGCTGCCTTCTAGGGAGTCAGGATCTGGAATGGAAGAAAAGACTTGTACATGGATGTTAGACAACTGTTTGCTCAAAGCTATCACATACTTTGCAACAGATTCATAATGCATTTGCAACTGTTGAGGGAAGTACAGCCCCATCCGGGGTCCCGACCCAAACAATATCTCATGTGGAGTCAGCTTATGGGGAGGTTTGGGAGTGTGTCTGACTGCAAAGAGTGCTATTGGTAAACACTGAACCCAATTGAGCCCTGTCTCCCTAGTCATTTTCAGCATTTTTGACTTTAATACCCCATTCAGTCTCTCGACTTTGCCGCTACTTTGGGGTCTGTAAGGGGTGTGGAATGCCAGGTGTGACCCTACCATCTTCCAGACCTCTTGGGTTAGGTTAGCAGTGAATGCTGGGCCCTGATCACTCTCAATGACCTCAGGTACCCCGTACCTACAGACAGTTTCCTGTATCAATTTTTTAGCAGTAGTTGTTGCTGTCTGATTCCTGACGGGGTAGGCTTCTGGCCACCCAGAGAACATGTCTACCACTACTAACACGTATTGAAACCCTTGGCACATTGGCATCTGGATATGATCAATCTGGATCCTCTGGAAGGGGTATAAGGCTTTTGGGAGACATTTTTTGGGCGTGGGCTCAGTCCTACCTGGATTGCATTGGGCACAGATTAAACATGACTGGACATATTTCACTAGTACAGGAGTGATTCCTGGGGCTACCCATATTTTATCGATGAGTTCTTTCATTATTGTCTTAGATTGATGAGTGGGCCCATGGGCCACAGAGGCTATTACAGGATAGAGTGCTCTAGGCAAGCACACTTTCTTCCCTTGTGTCCAAAGTCCGGATTCTTCTTCCAGGGCTGACTCCTTTAGCCAGGTTTCCTTTTCTGAGCGGGTGGCTTGCTTCTGCATCTGTTTCAGTAGATCCCATGATACTTCTTGTTGCTTGACATCCGGTTGTGCTAACATGATTTTATCTGGCTGTGCTCTTTCCTCTTCCATTGCTGCCTGTTTGGCTGCTTGGTCAGCCAATGCATTTCCTTTGGCTTCTGGTGTGTCAGCACGGGTATGTGCCTTTACTTTGATTACTGCTACTTTGGTGGGCAGGAGTACTGCAGTCATCAAAGCCTCCACTGCTAAAGCATGTTTAATTGGGGTTCCTGCTGCTGTAATGTAATCTCTGGCCTTCCATATTATTCCGAAATCATGAACTACTCCAAAAGCATATCTGGAGTCTGTGTAGATGTTAGCAGTGGAGTCTTTTGCTATGAGGCAGGCCTCAGTAAGGGCTATGAGTTCAGCCTCTTGTGCTGACTGGTCTGGGCGCAATTGCCTTGCACACAGTACTTCATACTCACTAGTAACTGCCATGCCTGTGTGGAATTTCCCTTTGTCATCGGCATACCTTGAACCGTCTACAAAGAGTGTCCAGTGTGGGTTTTGCAAAGGAGTATCCTGTATTGATGGTGGAGTTCCTACTTCAGCTTCCATCATTGTAATGCAATCATGTTCTTGTTCTTTGTAAAGAGAGTCGGTTGAGGCCCATAGTTCTTCTTCCTGAAGATCTTCTTCAGCACGTAGATCAATAAAATCTTCAGAATCTCCATCTGCAGTATACTCCCCCCTTGGGAGAGGAAGGAGTGCAGCAGGATTGAGGATGTGGCATCTCTGGATGGTGACATTATCTGGCAGAAGCAGACTACACTGGAGCCTGAGGTGGCGTTGTGCAGTGAGGTGTTTAGGTTGTGTTTGTTGCAGGATAGCTGAGATGTCATGGGGAGCCATGATGGTGAGTGGGTGTCCCAGGACGATGTCAGCGGTAGCGTTCAGGAGAGAACTAGCAGCATGAACGGCCCTGACACAGGAAGGGGTGGCTCTGGCTACAGGGTCTAGACGTTTTGAGAAGTAGCCTAGAGGTCTACTACGACCCCCATGGCTCTGGGTGAGAACTCCAGTGGCATGACCCTGACGTTCCATGACATAAAGGCGAAAGGGAAGCTGATAGTTAGGGATGCCAAGAGCTGGGGCAGTGACAATGATTTGTTTGAGAGATTGGAATGCTTTTATGGCTTCTGCAGTCATTTGGAAAGGGACAGTAGCAATACGGGGTATGCAATCAAACAGTGGCTGCATCAGAACGGATGCATCAGGGATCCATGGTCTACAGTATGAAATTAGTCCCAGAAAGGTTTGCAGTTGGTGAGGGGTATCTGGCAGTGGGATGTCTGAGACTGCTATCTTTCTGGCATCCGTAAGATGCTTACTGCCTTGTGAGATGCAGTGACCTAGGAAAACAACTTTTGGAAGACACAACTGTAATTTAGAACGTGAGACTCTGCACCCAGCATCCGCCAGGTAGGCAAGAAGTGAGGCAGATGAGTTCAGGCAGACGGGGTGTGAGTCAGCACAGAGGAGTAAATCATCGACATATTGTAAGAGTTCCACCTCTGGGTGATCTGCTTGCCATGGTTGTAAGATGGATGCCATTGCTTTGCTAAAGCAGGAAGGACTATTATGAGCTCCTTGAGGCAACACCGTCCAGGTGTATTGTTTTCCATCATGTGTAAAAGCAAAGAGAAATTGGGAGTCTTCATGTAATGGGACAGAAAAAAAGGCATTTGCTAGATCAATGACAGTAAAGATAGCAGCCACAGGAGGAATGCTAGCAAGCAAAGTGTGGGGATTTGGTACAATGGGGGTTTCAAAGACCGTAGCCTCATTAATTGCTCTGAGGTCTTGTACCATGCGATATACAGGAGGTTGTCCCTTCACACTCTTCTTTTTAATTGGGTATAAGGGAGTGTTACATGGTGAGGTGGTAATTTTAATAGCTCCATTTGCAAGAAGAGCCTGTATCTGGAGGGTGATAGCATCTCTCTGGGAAATGGAGAGAGGGTATTGTGCTTTATATGGCAGTAAGTTAGGATTCTTCAAGGTTACAGCGACTGGCGGGACTTTGAGACGCCCAATGTCTTGGGGACCTTTGGTCCAAAGGGTATCAGGGATGAGGTGCAAAATGCTTTGCAGCGAATCCCCTTGTTCATGTGATTCAAGTGACTGGGATTTTAATGCCATTAGGAGGCAGGTTTCTTCAGGACTCAATGCTGTACCTAAAACAACTGTACCATTTTCCTTGAACTGGATGTTGGCCCGTATTTTCTGAAGAAAATCTGAGCCTAATAGGTTATAAGGACATGTCTGGCTTACAACAAATTGTGACATTACTCCAGTGGGCAGATGTAACTGTGGAGATTGGCTTTGGGACTTAGTGGAGGGAGTAATCAAGAGAGGCTTAGTAACAGGGTTGTGCTGGGTGACCCCTTCTAAACCAGAGCAGGGTAAATGCATATCTGTGAGCCAGGAAGGGAGTATGGCGGTCTCACATAACACACTGCGGGCTGCACCAGTGTCTACAAGGAATGAGAGTTCCTTCCCTGCCACATCGAGGGTGATTCGAGGGGCGGGGCCTGCAGGAGGGGCAGAGACTGCCATACACGGGGTGTCCCCTCCCAGCAACACTGGTTTGCCAACGTCCTAGTGGGATGGAGCTGGCCATGGAGGAGGAGTTCCTCTTTGGCTCTGATCTGCTGGCCACAGATGTTTGGAGCGACAGTTTCTCTTAATGTGCCCTGGTTTGCCGCACCCATAACAGACACGGGGCGGGGGTCTTTCCTCTCCTCCTTCTCCCGTCATGACTGCCATGACTGATATGCGGGATTTCTTTGTACTACACTCCAGCCCTTTTGCAACTTGTTCTAAGATTTCCAATGTTAATGATTTCCATTCTGGGCGACAGGTTACAAGAGCTTTGTTCAGATCTGGCCTAAGGCCATCTACAAATGACCGTGCTAGGAGTCTTAGGTGCACAGGTTCATTTGGACTGAATCCCATATCTTTATAGTTTTGTTTAACTCTTTGTACAAACTTTTCTACTGACTCTGCTTTATCCTGTACCATGTCCTGCAGGGTTGTGGACTGCTCTGCTAGTCTGTCTTTCGCCCACTTATATAATTGCTGAATGAAATCACGGCCAGATTCTGAATCACGAGTGTCATAATTTGCTCCAGGGAGTTCTGGTTGGCGTATGTGATCCATTATAAGTGAAGAAAATTCACCAGTTTTATTTTGTACAATACTTTGCAAGTCTGACCAAGTACACCCGTAGGTTTGATATACTTGTGCCAATTTTCTGTAAAAGGGCATAGGGTGAGTATCTGGGTCAGGCATGAGGTTCACTATGGTGAACAACTGCTGGGGGGTAAAGGACACATACTTAGGTGGCCCGACTGGGCGAGTGTTCAAGTATATTTCCCTTAAGGCTTCAAGATTTCCTTGTCCTATGTTATGGATCTCTCTTTGCAGCTCTGTAATTTGGTTTTGAAAAGACTCATTCACTGCTCTTGCTGCACCCTGCTGGCTACTTAGGGTAATATCAGAAAATCGTCCAAGGTGCGGTGGGGGGCTGCGATATCCCGGGGTTTGTGCTGCAGCACCAGGTGCATAGTCCACTGTCTGCTGTGAGTCTTCCCCTGCATCTTCCTTTTGTTTCTCCCCATCCTCATCTTCCTGATCTACAGCACCACTACCTCCTACCATTATATGAGCTGGAGCTATGGGCTGACTGGGTAGCATGTAGGTGCCGTCAGGATTTACAAGTGGGTATATAGTAGTGACTTGTGGCATGACAGAAAGAGCAGGGTTTGGGGAGATTACAAGTCCAGCCTTGGGCGTTGGCTGAGGACAAGATGGCGTCATTGCTGGGACTGGTGAGACGTGCTGGGGGGCTAAAAGAGCATGATTATGTGGGTGTGGAGCACCACAGGCTAAGCACGTATCACGAGGGGCAGGGTTCTGCTGACCACAATGTGTAAAAGTCCAACTTCCCCTTTTTCTTTCAGCTGCGCCATTATAGGGCGGTGGCTGTTCCTGTACTAAGACTGGGCCAGGCCGATAGTAATGGAGTCCTGATTTTTCATCAAACATTGCTTCTCCTTTTGTCTGTTCAAATTCTTTGCTACAGTCCAGCCATACCCTAACTGTATCTATCAACTTATCATCATTCAATTTGCCTCTCTTCTCAGTCAACAATGTCTGCCATATAGCAGAACACAATACACCTCCTTTTGCAATATCATAACTCTTTTCTAACTTGCTTAGTCCTTTAACATAACCTTTTCCTCTCCGGTCCGCCACGTACTGTTCAGGTGAACAATAGCCCTTCGGGACACTATTTCGGTTACCCATTTTTTTTCAAAACACCACGTTCTGGAGCCTTCAACACGTTCTGGAGCCTTCACTTACTGTCTCTGATAGTTGGATTAGCACAGACACTGACAAACAAACACCTTGAGCTTGAGATTAACACACCACTGGGTTATCAGCAAGCTGTCTCCTTCCCTTCTACTATTTCTTGGGGTCACACACCGGGGTTACCCCTCAATGTAGGCACTTTAGGAGACTTCTATTGTTCTGTCAGTCTATGCCTCTCCTTTCTCCCAGAGAAACCAACCATACACAAAAAAAATAAAAAAAATAAAACACAATACATCAAGCTTATCAATACAATGGGGTTCTTACTTTCATGCCCCTGAGGATGCCTCACTGTCGGTGCACCCCTCCCTAGAACAAATATGGATAGACTAAGCCAAGGGACACAGAATAGGTAAGATGAATATATTTTCTCACCTCTTATTACGGGCCGCGGTCCCGGTGTCCGTTGGCTTGTCTCTCTGGGTCCAGTCTCTGGGGGTACGCCAGCAGGAGGTCCAATCCTCAGGCCCCACGTCGTTTGGGCACCAACTGATATGGCTCTGATTCTGGATCTGACCCAATTAGTCAGGGAAGGTTGATGTACTGCTCCGAATGGTATGAAATGATAGGCATACGTACGCCACCCACGAGAGATCACACACAGACTGTCACAGAGAAGTCAATGCTAGATGTTCCGTTTATTATTCAGATTACATGATTTTTTATAGCAGAAAAAGGGGAACTTTATGACTCGGCTAATTTGATGATCTAATTGTCACATTACTAAGTCCCATGATAACGTATCACATTATCACTCCATACTTTAGCAAAAGTCAGCATTATGTCAGCAATATGTCAGCAATTTCAATATCATAAAGTGATTAGTAAGGGATTATTAAGGGAGCTGGCTGCTGCTTCAGGGGCCATTTTGTTAAGCAAACTGTTAGATATAATACAAGCAAGTATACATTTGATACTAGATATGATTCCACAACACAGAGAACATGGGCATGTGATGAATTGGGTTCATGGACTAATATGACCGCAATTCATGAATTTTAGTTAGACCCATGTTGAGGAGAAGGCCCAGAAAAATTTTAATTTCGGAAACTTGGACTGGTTTCCACCGGAAAGGCTGGGCATAATAGCTTCCAAGGTTGGCGGTTATAAATTGTGTGGCATACCTGTTTGTTTCGGCCACGACTATGTCTAAGAGCTCCGCAGTCAAGAACAGCTCAAAAAATCCCAGGGCCAAACCGATCTGAGCTGTCTCAACCCGAACTCCAGACTGGGCGGTGAAAGGGGGAACTACAGGTGCGGCTGAAGTTGGGGACTGCATATCAGGGTTTGCCAGCACCTCTGGGATTCTAGGGGCTCTACGGTCCCGTCTTTGCGGTGGCTGCGACGGGGTCACTACTGCTCGTGCCACCGTACCAGCTTCAACTGCCCTTCTGGTGCTCGCCACTTCACCAGGTTGTACGGCAGTGCTGGTACTAGGTCCAGGGAGGGCCGCGCTGCTGGTGTATGCCTCACCACGTAATCCGACAGCGCCAGCCCCACTCTGCTGCTCTTGAAGCGGATCCTGCGCAACCTGTGGTCTAGCGACACGGGGCCAGGTACGCCTGGTGCTATCAGGGACCTCAGCCTCCTCGTCCGAACTTTGGGTCAGAGAGCCACTGCTTTCTACAGGTTCGTATTCTGACCCGCTAGATTCATCAGATGAGGGTTCCCACTCCTCATCCGACTGGGTCAGAAGCCTGTAGGCCTCTTCAGAAGAATACCCCCTGTTTGACATTTGGGCAACTAAATTTAGGGGTATTCCTTGAGACTACCCAAGAAAAAAAAGCAAGCCTGTCTTACAAATGGGAGGCTAGCGAAGTACCGGAGGCCGCTGCGGTTGATAAAAAAAATCTATTTTGATATTTTTTATCAACCGCAGCGCGTGTAAATTGAATGTGCAGTGATCAAAAAAAAAAATATTTTTTGTCACTGCGGTGGGGCGGGTGTGGGCGAACGCACGTGTGGGCGACCGATCAGGCCTGATCGGGCAAACACTGCGTTTTGGGTGGAGGGCGAACTAAAGTGACACTAATACTATTATAGATCTGACCGTGACCAGTTTTGATCACTTCCAGATACTATAAAAGTACAAATGCTGATTAGTGATACGCTAATCAGCGAATCAGTGACTGCGGTGCGGTGGGCTGGGCGCTAACCGATCCCTAAACTACCTAACCAAGGGGCCTAAACTATCCTAAAACCTAACGGTCAATACCAGTGAAAAAACAGTGATTTGACAGGGGCGATCAAAGTGGTGATCAAAGGGTTAATTGGGGTGCAGGGGGTGATCTGGGGCTAAAGTGTGGTGTTGGTGCTACTCACTGTGAAGCCTGCTCCTCTGCTGGATCCAACCGACGAAAAGGACCAGCAGAGGAGCAGGGCAGCCATATAACAGATCATATTTACTAATATGATCTGTTATCTGGCACTTGATTGTGTTTTTTTTTTTTTTTTTTTTTTTTTAAATCATCAGCTTGCCAGCCGCGATCATTGGCTGGCAAGCTGATGACGCAACCTCCCTTGACGAAATACCGGCCCGAACTGCGCATGCGCGGGCCGGCAAAGGGCGTCATCTCGCATCTCGCGAGATGCTGCGTATATGCGTGACTCTGCGCAGCGCTGCCGCCTCTGGACCGCACATCTGCGTTAGGCGGTCCGGAGGCGGTTAAAGTGAGCGCCGCAGCCTCTTTGTTCGTTACCAAGCACAGCGCTGTCCATTTGATAGCACTGCGCTTGGTATTACAGTTCAGCCCCAATCACTCATATGGGACAGAGCTGCACCTAGACCATGTGAACAATGTCATATGGATTGGGTAGACAGCCCCGGGGCTATCAAGCACTTAATCCGCCCCTGAATGTGACAGCAAACACGGCAGAGCTATAGTTAGAGTGGAACTCCCCATTCCATTCTCCCCCCTTCCTTTCGTCAGAAGTCGGTCAGTCCTGCTTGCTACCAGAAGAAGGTGGGCCAGTTCTGTTTAGTGCTGGTTGAGACTCCATGTTGGAGCTGTCGGGATTCTAACCTATTCCTTGACTGAAGTCTGACTAAAAAGTGAAGTGCAGCATAAAGAAGCCAAGATACCAAGTCAGCTTGTCAGTACAGCAGAGTTGTGTTTTGCCTGCCAGTTTAATGCTAAAGCTTGCTGGAACTAAGACAAAGCCTGAAACTGTTAGCCCCTTTTTAGGAAACGAATATAATATCCATTACAAAGAATTAGTCAGTGCTGGCAAGATTATTACAAAGAACAAATATCCAGAATGCCCAGTGGATACAGTTCTTACTCATTTAAAAATCAGGACACCTGAAAATCGAAATGTCTCAACCTACCAATCAAGGAGGCTACGGCCCATCTCCTTTATATATACTAAAAGCAGAAATGCACTTAAAGGCTATGTACACAATTTGGTAACTTTTATTTTTATTTTTTTATTATTGCAGTGTACTCATTTTGAGCTAAAAATCTTTTTTTTCAATAGTCTTTATCAAAAATATTGAGCAGTTTTCCTTGCACAGCTTTGAGTTTATCTAGTAGTTGGTTCTGAATTGTCTCTGCTCAATCAGGCAGGGAGCTGACTGCTCCTGATCTTTGACCTTATAAACACCCATTATAGTTCAGTTTTTATCTTGCTGATAAGAATGTGTCAAGTGTTCATGACCATTAAAGGGTTATTAGATGACCTTTACAAAGTGAATGTAACATTAACAGCTAGAAAAATGTGTAACCCTTTGTGACAGAACAGCTCAGTATTTTAAAAAAGACCAACTGAAAAAAAACTGCATTTTACTCATTTTGGGCTAAAAATAATCTTTAAAAAAATTGCTCCCGAAGGTATACATGGCCCTGGACACCTTATTTGTGCATTAAAAAAAGCAATAAACCCATATCTTACTGTAATGCAGCACATAATAAAATCACACTTGTTTGTTTATTGGCTTTGCTTCACATGCCCTCAGAAATGCTCTTATGATTTTTACTCACGGTTCTCCTCTCCTGTGAGGCTCTGTGATGTTTTTTTCTCTGGTCACATGGCCTCTCCCCAGTCTGTTTTTCACATGCACCAGCACAGCTCTGCTCCCCCTCCCTTCTCTAAGATAACAAAGCCCCCTCCCCACATCCTGTTGCATAGCACAGCTATCAGCCACTTATGTGCTACAACTTGTAATCAGCAGATCTATTTATCACTTTCAATTCTGTAAAGTCCATTATTTGTAGATGGCAATAGATATTGCTGCTGATAACATTAGTGCAGCATTCTACAGTCACAACCATGGCATTATAATCATGATAAAGATATCACTAACAGCTTTCATGTGGTCACAACATGCACTCTGTTCTGCATACAGTATGTGTGCAGTCTGCACAGTCACTTTTCCCACACAGATTAGTGCAATATGCACCATGTGGCAGAGGTGTGTTTGTGTGTGTGTGTGTGGAATAATCATGTAGTAGAGCTCTGTATATGCTTGATAAGTAACAGAGCTGTTATGGGAGCACTACATACGAAATATTCATATGGGGCAACTGCATATAAAAGCACTGTATATGGCAGAGTTATGTGGGTACCATGTATGTCAGCGTAATGGCGGCAGTGGTCTTAAGTTTAGTGTATGCTATTAGATGAATTTAAAATTGTCTACATTTGCCATTTCTGCACAGAATATATTTTCCATTACACCCTATGACAGCACTTGTGAGAGATCCTCCCCCTTCCGGACAGGAAACAGGAACTTCCCAGATCTTTAAAAGGGTCCTCCAGACTTTATTCCTCAGTTTCTTCCATTTGGAAAAATTTGCAAAGTTTTAGTTTCCAAGTTTCAATTTCTCTACTTCTATAATACATATTACTATTTACAAAAATAGTTATCACTTTACATTCCCCATATGTCTACTTCATGTTTGGATCATTTTGGGAATTATATTTTTTTGGGGGGACGTTACAAGGCTTAGAAGTTTAGAAGTAAATCTTGAAATTTCTCAAATGTTTAAAAACCAACTTTTTAACCCCTTAAGGACATAGGATGTACCGGTACGCCCTGTTTCCCGAGTCCTTAAGGACACAGGACGTACCAGTACGTCCTAACTTTAAATCAGGATTCCGGCGCCCCAGGGGTTAATCTGAACAGGATGCCAGGGCCCCCAATTCAGACCTGCGGTTTGCTGCGCTTTTTTGCAGTTTCTGATCCGCGGGGATCAGAAACTTTAGAGTGCCTAAATTAGAGATTTTGCACCCCTGCACGATTTGATGGCGGCGGGTGGTGCAGGGGGGGTGTCGCAGGCGGTGCGGGAGGCGGGCGGTGCGGCAGGCGGGATCGTGATCCCACGCCCGCCTCCCCTTGAATAATCGTTGGTGGACAGTGGGTATACCAGGGTGCCAGCACATTGCTGGCACCATAGTATAAACGGCTGACATCGTTGATGCGATGTCAGCCGTTTAACCCTTTCCATACCGCGGTCCGTATGGACCGCTGTATGGAAAAAGTTAACTGTCATCGGTCAGGGAGCTCCCTCCCTCTCCATCGGGGGGCTGCTGTGCCTTTGCAGCCCCCCGATGGAGAGGGAGAGAGCCCCCAAGCAGCCCCCCGAAGCCCCGTCCTTACCCTTCCCCGTCTGCGAAGTTGTGGCAGGCGTCCTGCTGTCCATGGTGCTGAACAGATCTATGCTAAAAGCATAGATCTGTTCAGTGTAAGTAAAATACAGTACAGAACCCTATAGGGTTCTGTACTGTATTTTACAGACATCAGACCCACTGGATCTTCAAGAACCAAGTGGGTCTGGGTAAAAAAAAACTTGAAAAAAACATCACTGAATAAAAATTAAAAAAAAGAAATGCACTACACATATTAGGTATCTCCGCGTCCGTAACGACCTGATCTATAAAACGGTCATGTTACTTTCCCCGCACGGTGAACGCCATAAAAATAAAAAACTATGAGAAAATTGAAATTTTGCCCACCTTACTTCCCAAAAAAGTAATAAAAGTGATCAAAAAAGTTGCATGTACGCCAAAATAGTACCAATCAAACCGTCATCTCATCCCGCAAAAAATGAGACCCTACTCAAGATAATCGCCCAAAAACTGAAAAAAACTATGGCTCTTAGACTATGGCAACACTAAAACATGATTTATTTATTTTTGTTTCAAAAATAAAATCATTGTGTAAAACTTACATAAATAAAAATAAAGTATACATATTAGGTATCGCCGCGTCCGTATCGACCGACTATAAAAAAATATCACATGACCTAACCCCTCAGGTGACCACCGTAAAAAAAAAAGAAGAAAACGGTGTAAAAAAAGCCATTTTTTGCCATCTTACGTCACAAAAAGTGTGATAGCAAGCGATCAAACAGTCATATGCACCCTAAAATAGTGCCAATCAAACCATCGTCTCATCCCGCAAAAAATTTGACCCTACTCAAGATAATCGCCCAAAAACTGAAAAAAACTATGGCTCTTAGACTATGGAGACACTAAACAATTTTTTGGTCTTAAAAATGAAGTTATTGTATAAAACTTGCATAAATAAAAAAAAATTGTATACATATTGGGTATCGCCGCGTCCGTGACAACCTGCTCTATAAAATTACCACATGATCTAACCTGTCAGATGTTGTAAATAACAAAAAAAAAGTGCCAAAAAAGCTATTTCTTGTTACTTTGCAGCACAAAATGTGTAATATAGAGCAACCAAAAATCATATGTACCCTAAACTAGTACAAACAATACTGCCACCCTATTCCGTACTTTCTAAAATGGGGTCACTTTTTTGGAGTTTCTACTCTAGGGGTGCATCAGGGGGGCTTCAAATGGGACATGGTGTAAAAAAAACTGTCCAGCAAAATCTGCCTTCCAAAAACCATATGGCATTCCTTTCCTTCTGCACCCTGCCGTGTGCCCGTACAGCAGTTTACGACCACATATGGGGTGTTTCTGTAAACTACAGAATCAGGGCCATAAATAGTTTTGTTTGGCTGTTTACCCTTGGTTTGTAACTGGAAACAAAATATTAAAATGGAAAATCTACCAAAAAAGTGAAATTTTGAAATTGTATCTCTATTTTCCATTAAATCTTGTGCAACACCTAAAGGGTTAACAAAGTTTGTAAAATCAGTTTTGAATACCTCGAGGGGTGTCGTTTCTTAGATGGGGTCACTTTTATGGAGTTTCTACTCTAGGGTTGCATCAGGGGGCTTCAAATGGGACATGGTGTCAAAAAACCAGTCCAGCAAAATCTGGCTTCCAAAAACCAAACGGCGCACCTTTCACTCTACGCCCCGCTGTGTGGCCGTACAGTAGTTTTACGGCCACATATGGGGTGTTTCTGTAAACCGCAGAGTCAGGGCAATAAAGATACAGTCTTGTTTGGCTGTTAACCCTTGCTTTGTTAGTGGAAAAAATGGTTTAAAATGGAAAATTAGGCAAAAAAATGAAATTCGCAAATTTCATCCCCATTTGCTAATAACTCTCGTGCAACAGCTAAAGGGTTAACGAAGTTTGTAAAATCTGTTTTGAATACCTTGAGGGGTGTAGTTTATAGAATGGGGTCATTTTTGGGCGGTTTCTATTATGTAAGCCTCGCAAAGTGACTTCAGAGCTGTAGTGGTCCCTAAAAATGGGTTTTTTGTAAATTTTCTGAAAAATTTCAAGATTTGCTTCTAAACTTCTAAGCCTTGTAACATCCCCAAAAAATAAAATATCATTCCTAAAATAATTCAAACATGAAGTAGACATATGGGGAATGTTAAGTCATCACAATGTTTGGCGGTATTACTATGTATTACAGAAGTAGAGAAACTGTGACTCTGAAATTTTGCAAATTTTTCCAAATATTTGGTAAATTGGGTATTATGCAAAAAAATAAATTTTTTTGACTTTATTTTACCAGTGTCATGAAGTACAATATGTGACGAAAAAACAAAGTGTTTTAAAGTTATCAGCACTTAAAGTGACACTGGTCAGATTTGCAAAAAATGGCCTGGTCCTTAAGGTGAAATAGGGCCGTGTCCTTAAGGGGTTAAGGACCAGTTCAGGTCTGAAGTCACTTTGTGAAGCTTACATGATAGAAACCACCCGAAAATGACCCCATTCTAGAAACTACACCCCTCAAGGTATTCAAAACTGATTTTACAAACGTTGTCAACCCTTTAGGTGTTCCACAAGAATTAATGGAAAATAGAGATACTATTTTTTTTTCCAGTTACAAAGCAAGGGTTAACAGCCAAACAAAACTCATTATTTATTGCCCTGAATCTGTCCTTTACAGAAACACCCCATATGTGGTCGTAAACTGCTATACAGGCACACGGCAGGGCGCAGAAGGAAAGGAATGCCATATGGTTTTTGGAAGGCAGATTTTGCTAACTGTTTTTTTTTTTTTTGGACACCATGTCCCATTTGAAGCCCCCCTGATAGAAACTATGGGATAGGGTGGAAGTTTTGTTGGTACTAGTTTAGGGTACATATGATTTTTGGTTGCTCTATATTACTCTTTTTGTGAGGCAAGGTAACAAGAAATAGCTTTTTTGGCACTGTTTTTTTTTTTTTTTTTTCTTTTTTTTTTTCCTTTTTTTTTTACATTTATTTACAACATTCATCTGACAGGTTAGATCATGTGGTATATTTTTTTTTTTTTGTATAATCTCTTTATTGAAATGAGTTATCACAGGTTATACATTCAATCAATAAATCATGGATAACATTTCGTTACAGACTGATGATGTATAAAGCAGCAGGCATCTGCACAGTGATTCTCAAATCATCAAAATTTTCATTTTTAACCCAATACCTTACCCCGAATTCCCTTTCCCATCCCCCAACCACCCCCCCTTATGCAACCCAACCCCCGCACACTCATCTGGGACCACGTCGATTATGTGGTATTTTTATAGAGCAGGTTGTCACGGACGCGGCGATACCTAATTTATACAATTTTTTTTATTTATGTAAGTTTTACACAATGATCTCTATTTTGAAACAAAAGAAATCATGTTTTAGTGTCTCCATAGTCTGAGAGCCATATTTTTTATTTTATTTTATTTTTATTTTTTTTTTCAGTTTTTGGGTGATTATCTTAGGTAGGGTCTCATTTTTTGTGGGATGAGATGACTGTTTGATTTGCACTATTTTGGGGTGCATATGACTTTTGATCGCTTGCGATTACACTTTTTGTGACTTAAGATGACAAAAAATGGCTTTTTTTAATACCGGTTTTATTTTTACAGTGTTCACCTGAGGGGTTAGGGCATGTGATATTATTATAGAGCTGGTTAATACGGACGCGGCGATACCAAATATGTATGCTTTTTTATTTATTTATGTAAGTCTTACACAATAATATTTTTGGAACCCAAAAAATCATGTTATAGTGTTTCCATAGTCTGAGACCCATAGTTGATTAACATTGCTAAAGTTTTGTAAACTAATATGAAAGTTAATAAATTAAATTTGACTCCAGCTCCACAGCCCTGGTAAATTTGCCAGACAGTGGGAGGCCATACCGCTAATCCCTTCCTACCTTTTAAAAAAGTGACTTGAGTGGCATAAAAACACAATTTTTGTACAAATGGTAATTGTGCACAACTTTAACACTTTTGCAACCGATTTTGGATGGAAAGGCTATGATAAATTCCCCCATGGTTTTAAAAATGAGTCAGGTATAGGGAGGTAAGTCCAGGCATTGGAAGCAGAGCAGAACAGAGGAGCTGCACAGTGGATACTTCTTCCTGAAATTCGCTTGTTTGTTAACTATATATTTTTTTTATTTTTTTTCCCCTGAAACACCCTAGTTTCCAAATTCCTCTATCATGAGGGAACCTTTGAGATTTAATGCTGCAAGTGATGTAAAGCATAACTATCGTACTGGTATGGGGACAGAAAAGTACTCCGTTGTAGCAGTAGTCTTTAGACAACAGCTCAGTCACAGGGCAATAAGACTTTTACACTTCTCACCTAGTGTTTACTAACCCTTCTGAAATTATGGGTTCTGCTTTATATCACTTGTCTTTATGTAGCAAACTTTTTATATCATTTGTATAGAAATATGGCTCTTCAGATAGTGTTTCACCATGCTCGAAGAAGAGACCTCAAATGCTTGCCTATTGTCGTCATATTTTCAATTTGTATCTTCAGTAGAATGAATGATGTAATTTTAAATGTCTAGTTTAATTATGGTTTCTCGCCCATATTCATTGGGGGACACAGGAACTGTGGGTATAGCTATGTCCTCTAGGAGACGTTGACACTAGATAAAGCTTGGAAGATTCAGCCCGCACAACCCATAGCAGGTGTTTCAGGCCAGAAAGCATGGAGAACGACTCGCAGATTAACTTCCCCATCTGGGTGATCAGCTGGAGAGGGTACAGTGACCTGAGGAGAGGAGACAACAGTTCCCATCAGAGCCAGGAGCAAAGTCCGCATTCCCAGGATCCTGAATGCTGTGGCAGGAAGAGAAAGCCCCGCCCCATCCTGCGATAACCCGCTCAGCCTCAGCGGTGCGCGCACGTCGAGCTGCAACCCCCCACAGCGCGCCCAAATAGTCTGAATAGGTATGTGACTAGGCTCTGTCCGTCGGCTGATATGTGGACCTCCACTCGTCCACCCGCTTCCTCCATGTGGCCAGAACGAGCGCCCGATAGTCCCGCACCCTCCCTCTTTGCCCCGATCAACCTACTGCAGTGGCAGTAGTTCATGTCTAATAAAATAACCCCCAGCTGTGCCGCCGAAGCGCCGATGGTCGAGTCACGCAGGAGACTGGATGGGGCGGGGAGAGGAGGGGTGGGGTTGGGGTGTCTGTGGCCGGGAGCAGGCATTGCTTATCTGTCCGGCCGCCATCTTCACCCTTCCTCTTCTCCAGCAGGGTCACCCCTTCATCCACTGGCACGGTAGTGGCAGGATGCTGGAAGAGGGACTTGGATGGGTGACCCTTCTGCTGGCAGGATGCAGGGGAGCGAGGCTGCCCTGGTCCACCTAGTCTTCTTGTGGGGGAGGAGGCAGCGTGACGGACCAATGCTGGCATGCTCCCTGGGATAACAAGAAGGCTAGGCAACCACTGTTTCCTGAAAAAGAAGAAAAAATAAATAAATAAAAAAAATATATAAAAAAGGGACACTATTCTATTGACACTAGAAAAAACTGAAGCTCTCTCTCCAGTCTGGAGAGGGTATAGCTGCCAGGGGAGGAGCTAACGGCTTTATCTAGTGTCAATGCCTCCTAGAGGACATGGTTATACCCACGGTTCCTGTGTCCCCCGATGAAGAGCGAGAAAGAGATTTTACTAGTAAGTTTTAAAAAAAATCTAATTTTTCACTTGGAAAATGCATTGTATTGATGTTTTTCTCTTTTTCAATATAGACTATAACATTCAAGTTACCATTACTGAAGCCCTGTGCAGGATGACAACCAAAAAGTTAAGAGAGAATTTTGCTCAAAAGTGGTTTGAAGATCGTTTCTTTGGTGAAGCCTTCAAAGAAATCAATGATAAGGATTTTGAAACGGTATATTCCATGTGCTCTGTGACCTTTTTTTATAACTGTTTTATTTCACTGGCTTTTGAAAGCTGAATTTTATAATTTTTAGGTTTTAAGTTTTTCGTTCCTTTTTTTTATATTGATAACCTATCGTCAGGGTAGGCTACCAATTTCTGATTTGGGGCAATCCAACACCCCGCCCAACCGCCAATCAGCTGTTTTTCCGTTGCTCTGGTGTAATAACTACACAGCCTCCATCCATTGTATAGTTTGACATTGCTGGTTACTGCAGCATTTCTCCCTTTTGAAGTAAATGGTAGCAGCTCTGGGGTAACCAGCTCTGTCCACTACACACATGGATGGAATTGCTACAGAACAGCTAATTGTGGTTTTGGTGTTGGAGAGGCCAGCAATCTAAATGGACCAAAAAACCTTTCATACCAGTTTGAGACTGTCCACCTAAAACATTAAAGTGTCTAATATTCTAGTAGTGAAAAAGTTGAACTGTAAACTTATGCCTGATTTTATTTTTTATAAGGACTGTCGTAAATTTTTGAACTCTGTTAATTCGAGGTTAGAAGAAACCAAAAGGTATGTATATATGTTAACCAGTAGAATAGCATAAGTAGATTTTAGTATAGTTGCAGCAAAGCACTATAACAACTTCAGTGTCTAACAGGATTCAAAATGTGGGTTATCCGTTTCGTACTCTTTTGAACAACTTGTATGCTAAATCTAGCAATGGAATTAAATCTAATTCTATAGCGGAGAATTTGTGATTTGAATATAGCTATTTATTTTTAAAAGTCCATTGGGAAGGCCAAATTGAAGACACAATGCATCTTGTATTGTCTATACAGCAGGGTGTGTGTGCTCTATGGAAGTTGAGATAAATGAGTCAATTGACAATTTGTGAACATTATTGGACATCAATCAATTTGAATTGTAATATGGTTTCTTTTGATTAGACATAAATCTTGTGTATTTGTAGGGTCCACACGTTTCCATGCATTAGCGTATCAACAGATATGGGTGAGGTAAGCTTTCATTCTATTTCTTCACAGCCTGAGGTAATCAGTTATTGATTGATTATTTGGAGTTTTGACCAGGTTGTGTACATAATTAAGGCTACTTTCACAGTAGCGTTAATATTTTCCGGTATTGAAATCTGTCATAGGGTCTTAATACCGAAAAAAATGCTTCAGTTTTGTCCCCACTCATTGTTAATGGGGACAAAACGTAACTAAACAGAACGAAATGCTCCAAAATGCATTCCGTTCCGTTCTCATACCGGAGAGCAAACCGGCGCATGCTCCGTCCTGGTTTGCTTAAAATTTTGTTCTAATACTGTACAGAGCAGGAGCTCCATACAGTATTAGAATGTATTGGCTTAGAGGAGCTGAAGTTATTGCTTCGCGACGTCTCGATAACTTCATAAATTCATACTGTAAAAAAATAAATAAAAAAATTTCCGAACTCTGTTTCGGTTCCTGTGTAAAATGAACACAGAGGGCAGTGTGATGAGTCGACTCCTCTCCAAGCAGCTGTAAAAGTGGAGACTGTCCATCCTAGTCACATTCTAGCACTGGTTGCTGGAGGATATTAATATACCTTTCTTGGAGAACCTCCTTCACCCCAGACCATTCTTCAAGTATAAAGTACCTAAGTAAGGTTTTGGTAGGGGAGGACTAAAATTGGCTGTTTCCACAAGTACCACACTCCTCCTTAATGCATTTTTGAACTCCTAAGGGCTCCTTCAGACAAGCAACTTTTCCATCTGGGCGTGATGTGTGTAGTTAACGCTTAGCATCCAGACTGAATTCTGACCCATTTGTTTCAGTGGGTCTGTGCACATGAGCATCGTTTTTCACGTATCATGTATGTGTTCAGGATGAATTGCAGCAGGTTGTATATTGTGCGTTTTTCACGCAACCATGGTCCAATAGAAGTGAATAGGGCTCGCATGAAAAACAGAAGGCATCAGGATGGTTGCAAAGAGATGTAGATGGTAATTCGTTTTATTTATTTTTTCCATGGGTGTGAAAAATGGATGCAATTCGGAGGGAAAAGGTGAAAACAATCGCAGTATAAACTAATTGAATTTGCGTGCAAAACCAGGTTTTTTTTCATGAACAGATCCTGGCACAGTCTGTGAAAGAGGCCTAATTAGAAGATATCGGGATTGAGAACTGCTAATCAAACCCCAGTACCCCAGTCTTGAAAAATACAATTATTTTATATAAATGTTGTTTTGGGATCCAAACTGAAGAATTATGAAGGAAATATTAGTTGTGGAAGCAATCAGTTTTTGCTTGGTAGGATCAGACTTCTAGGATCCCTGCCAGTCAGAACAAGCTTGCTTTCATGGTTTACCTGGCCACAGCATATAGTCTGTATTAGTGGCCATGCCAGGTACTGCAGTGAAGTGCTAATGTACTTATCTTAGAGATCCCCATCAACTTTTAAATGTAAATCTTGTTCTAAACATAACCTTTTGAATGATTTAATTCTGCTTTGTCTATTTTAGCTGACAAAACCTCAGGATGATAAACTTGAACACTTCTGGATTGATTTCAATGTTGGAAGCGAGAGTATCTCATTCTACATACACCAAAATAAGGTACATATTGTATGTAGACAGCCTACTTTTCTTGTTTGTACTTGGCACAGCCCCTATATTCCTTGAGTTCCAAATTCTTGCCATTCAGTAATATATTGTGGTGTAGTATATGATCTTCTGGCTTACCAGATATGTAATAGGCAGAGTATTTAACTCCAAGATTCTTTATTCTAGGATTATCTTTGGGAATCGGTCAGACTTCAAAAGGAATCTCTAAGTGGTTACAGCTTAGAAGGTAGTATTGTGCAATTCTATCACTTGTTGGATACAAACATAATGGAGCTATAATGTAGGATATTTAGAAATGCAAATGTAAGTGAAGGCTCAATAAGACCTGCCAACAGTTAGACAGGACATTACCTAATGTTACAGGCTTATCCAGTCTTTTAAATTGGTGGCCTAAAATTGTCTTGCACACTATCTGCCAGCGGATGAGGCTAATTTATTAGGAGGCCTTCGCCTTAATCTTACACCAGCTCACTTCTTAACCCCTTCCCGCATTCTCACGTACATGTACGTGAGCGAATGCGGCTCTCTGCCAGGTCCCTGCTGCATCCGCCGGCATCGCTGTGTGCGGTGATGCCAGCGGATTAACCCTTTCACGTGCAGTGGTCAGCGCTGACCGTTGCACGTAAGGGGTATACAGAGGGAGGGTGCTCCCTCTGACTCCATTGTCCCCCCCCCCCCCCCCCCCACGCACTGCGCTGGCAGGGGGTCGATGGTTGCCATGGCAGCCCTGATGCCTTACACAGGCAACGGAAGCCCAGGAGATCCAGCCTGATCGCTGGGTCTCCTAGGCAACTGTCAGCGTCTCACAGTTCAATTCAGTACAATACAGAATGTACTGTACTGAAGTGAAACAGATCTAAAACCCTGAAAAGGTGAAGTCCCAAGTGGGACAAATATAAAAAGTAAAATAAAGTAAAAAATAGGGAAAAAAAAGAAAAGTAGACATATTGCATATCACCGCGTTCGTATAGACTGTCTCTCTCTAAAAATATCACATGATCTAACCCCTCAGGTGAACACTGTCAAAAAATTAAAATAAAAAATATTTTTTTGTCACCTTACATCACTAAGTGATCAAGCGATGATCAAAAAGGCATTTCCCCACCAAAATAATATCAATCTAACAGTCACCTCATCCCGCAAAAAATGAGCCCCTACCTCTCAGACTATGAAGACACTAAAACATGATTATTTTTTGTTTCAAAAATGCTGTTATTGTCTAAAACTTTAATAAAAAAAAGTATACATATTAGTTATCGCTGCGTCCGTAATAACCTACTCTATAAAATATCACGATTTGACCCCTCAGGTGAACACCGTAAAAAAAAAGTCAAAAAGCCATTTTTTGACACCTTACTTCAGATAGTGTAATACCAAGCGATCAAAAAGTTATACACTCCAAAATTGTACCAATAAAACTGTCATCTCATGCCTGCAAAAAATGAGACCCTTCATAAGACAGTCACCCAAAAATAAAAAAACTATGGCTTTCAGATTAAATGCTTTATTATGTAAAACGGAAACCAACAACCCAAACAAGTAGTCTTATTTGGTATTGTCGCATCCGTAACAACCTGCTCTATAAAAATACTACATAATCTAACCTGTCAGATGAACATTGTTAATACCAAAAAATTTTAATGGTGCCAGAAGAGCTATTTTTTGTTACCTTGCCTCACAAAAAGTGTAATATAGAGCAACCAAAAATCATATGTACCCTAAAATAGTACCAACAAAACTACCACCTTATCCCATAGTTTCCAAAATGGGGTCATTTTTTTGGAGTTTCTACTCTAGGGGTGCAACTTCAAATGTGACATGGCCCTCCAAAAACCATATGGCATTCCTTTCCTTCTGCGCCCTGCCGTGTGCCCGTACAGCACATTACTATCACAAATGGGGTGTTTCTGTAATCTACAGAATCAAGGTAATAAATATTGAGTTTTGTTTGGCTGTTTACCCTTGCTTTGTTACTGGAAAAAATTGATTAAAATTTAAAATCTGCCAAAAAAGTGAAATTCTGAGATTTCATCTCCATTTTCCTTTAATTCTTGTGGAACACCTAAAGGGTAAACAAAGTTTGGAAAATCAGTTTTGAATACAATGAGGGGTGTAGTTTCTAAAATGGGGTAATTTTTTATTGGTTTCTATTATGTAAGCCTCACAAAGTGACTTCAGACCTGAACTGGTCCTTAAAAAGTGGGTTTTGGAAATTTTCTGAACAATTTCAAGATTTGCTTCTAAACTTCTAAGCCTTGTAACATTCCCAAAAAATAAAATGGCATTCATAAAATGATCCAAACATGAAGTAGACATATGGGAAATGTAAAGTAATAACTATTTTTGGAGGTATTACTGTCTATTATAAAAGTAGAGAAATTGAAATTTTGTATTTTTATTTTTTTATAAATATTTTTTGACTAAATTTTACCACTGTCATGAAGTAAAATATGTGACGAGAAAACTATCTCAGAATGGCTTTGATAAGTAAAAGTGTTTTAAAGTTATTAACACATAAAGTGACACATTAGATTTGCTAAAAATGGCCTAGTCCTTAAGGTAAGAACTAGCTTGGTCTTGAAGGGGTTGAAGGGAGTCTGTCAACCTGACCGGTTTAAGACCGATTGCGTATTTCAGTGGGACACAGACATGACGCAGATGTTACCTGTGTTTAGATTTTTAGTTCCTTCAAATCGCCCCAAAAGTAGTTTTTATTATATGTTAATGAGTCATTGCAAGTGCCCAGGGGCAGAGTTTACTGCAGGTGCCCAGGTTCCCCCTGCCTTACTCACACCTAACTCCTCCCCTCAGTGTTCTCCGGCCAGCCCTGTGTCTGTGAGACATCTTTTTTTCCCTGTAGCCTAAATCCCTCTGCAGCTTCAGCACCCTTTTCCAGAGGCCCTTTCTTATTCTGCGCGTTGTCTCCGGGGTGCTGCCGGGGCCGCTACTAATTAAGGCCCCAGCTTTTTTGTGGCATACTACCTCATCGGCTCCCCGTGGGTTCTTGTCTCCCGGCCGGCGTCTCCATTCCGCCGGGGTTTTAGCGCTACCTCGTTTCCCAAGGGGCAGGGGGGAGGCTAGCAGGAGAATTGGCCCTGTGCCGGGGGCATACTCTATTTTGGGGGCAGGGCAGGAGTTCCCCACGCCGTTAGCTGGGGCGAATCTGGGCGCTGTTTTCTGCCTCCGCCCACATACTGTGTTTAAATGCAGGCCGGTTAAGCGCTGTTTCTCCTTCCTACAGGGTTTAACCTACCCCCCTCATCCTCCTTCCTGTCACTACAGGGTTCTCATTATGTCAGAGCCCAGGCCCCAAAGCAGGCGGTCAGTTCTGTGCTCCATTTTGCTTGTGCGTCGTGTCGCGCAAAATTTCCATCTGCTCAGTCAGATCCCCTCTGCTCTGCGTGCGCTGCTCCACCGTCAAGTGGCACTGCCCCGGACCCAATCGCCCCTACTGCCCAGCCGATGGTTGAGCTGGAGTGGGCATGTTCCCCGTCAAGGATCATACAGGACATCTCCAATAGCAACAAAGCTATTGTGGAAATATTGGGGTGTTTGTCGGCAAGGCAGTCCTGACCAGTCCGACTCTGGGGATCCTGGGGCTCATTCCCATTGCCGCAATCCCGCTAAACGGGCCAGACCATCCTCCCCCCCAAAAGGGTGTCTGTCTCCCGTTTTCTCTGCCTCATCTCCTCCGTGTAAGTCCATGTTCTGAGGAAAGGTTTTCCGATGAGGATTTTGTCTCTCCTGAGGGTCAGTCGTCCAAACTGTCCTTCATGGTGGACAATCTTATTATAGCAGTTGCCGAGACATTACAGGTTAAGGACTGCTCACTCTCATCAAGTCCTGTTGCTCGCACAAGTGTTTCCCCAACCATGAGGATTTTGATTCCTCTCTTTTTTTCAAGGAGTGGAATTTTCCTGATAGACGTTTTGCCTTGCCAAAATGGTTAAACATTCTTTATCCATTTCCGGAGGATTTGACTAAGAAATGGTTTTCCTCGCCTATAGTGGACCCTGCCAGTTTCCCGCTTGGCTAAACATACTGCCTTGCCAATTGCGGCTGGGGCTTCTTTCTCTGATGTCAGGGATAAGAAACTGAAAGCTTTTTGCTAAATTGTCCTTTGAAGCAGTGGGCACAGCACTGCAACCGGTGTTTGCCTCTAAATGGGTGAGCAAAGCTACGGGGGAGTGGACAAATAATTTACGTTGGGGTCTCTCCTCGGGGGTCCCCTCTGGGGAACTGGCCGATATTGCCCTGTAGCTCTCTAATGCCAGTGCGTATATTTGAAGCCTCTCTGGATGCAGCCAGGCTTATGGCCCGCTTGTCAGCCCTGTTGGTGGCTATTCGCCTTACCCTATGGCTCTCCTGCTGGGTGGCAGATAATGCTTCAAAGCGGGCCCTGACGGCTCTCCCCTTTAGTGGCAGCAGACTTTTTTTTTGGTAAGCGCCTGCATATCATTTCTGACGCTACAGGTGGTAAGAGCACTCCTTTACCACAGAACAGGGTTAGTTTCAACAAGTCAAAAAAGCATAAGCCTCTTTTTCTCCCCTTTCTGAGTTTTTCCAGCCCCAAGAGGACAGCTGACAAGTCTGCCCCAGATCAGAAGCACAAGCCTTCCTTCAAACCTCACCCCTTCCTGGCTTCCCTGCCAACAGGGCTCCAAGTCCTAAATCCCCAAGACCACCTCTGCATGACGTGCAGCTTCCAGCACCCTCCGATCAGGTGGACGGCCTGCTTTATTTGTTGCTTGGGTGAGAAGTCATCGCAGGGGGCTACAAGCTGGAATTCGGGTCCTCCCCTCCATCCTGATTTATTTTGGTAGTCTCCTCCGACATCTTTGTGATCCCCAAAAAGGCAGGAACGGTCCATCCCGTTCTGGACCTCAAAGCACGCAACCACTTCCTTCAGAATCCCTGAGATCGGTCATTGTGTCCATGGAACAGGGGGAGTACCTGTCCTCGCTAGATATCAAGGACGCTTATCTTCATGTTCTCCTGTTCGCAGTGGGTCCCTTTCACTTCCAGTTTGTAGCCCTATCGTTCGGCCTGGCCACAGCTCCCAGAGTCTTTACGAAGGTTCTGGCGGTGGTCATGGCCCTGATCCATGCCAGGCGGGTTATGGCGATCCCTTACTTAGACAACATCCTGGTAAAGGGTCAGTCATTCCGGGCGACGGCCGGACAGCCTGCGCATAGTCATGGACACCCTGGAACTCTTCAGATGGATCCTGAACCGGCAGAAGTCCTGTCTTTATCCATCGCAGCGGCTAACATATCTGGGTATGGTGCTAGACACCTTTCAGGCTAAGGCACTCTTGCCCTCGGAGAAGTTATTCACTCTGTCTTCAGATTCTTTCCTTGTTGCGGCCCGTCCTCTTCCCATTCGTCACTGCATGCGGGTTCTGGGTCACTTGGTCGCTGCCTTCGAAGTAGTTACCCATGCTCGGTTCCATACCAGAACTTTTCAGCGAGCCATTCTATCCAACTGGGAACGTTCCCCAGCCTCCCTGGATCGGCCCATACGTCTCTCTGGTGGTTGGTTTCCTTAATGCTGACGTCCGGCTGCTTATTCCTTCCTCTCCATTCCTTCCTCTCCATAATGCCCCAGACGAAGCAGCACTGCGAAACCCGGGTCGGGCTTTACAGAGATATTTTAAAACAGTTTTAGCTGTAACTTTTTGTTTTTATCAAACATATTAAATATATTTTCATCTGACCCTTTGGTGCGTATTACATCTGCGATTCCTCTACTGAGATCTTTCTGAAAGCTGTGGTCCGATTCCATCCAGGTGTAGGAGTATTCAATCTGCTGATTGATATTCGAAATTTCCTATACCGACGCCCCTGGACCCCCGTCTGTTCGATCTGCCCAGCTGCCTGTGAAGTTTTGGCCAGGATCCTTCATGCATTTTTCCAGTGAAGTTCTGTGAGTACAATTGTCTTGCAGGCGTGCACCGTGTCTTTGCATATTACACTATAGTTTTCTCCTCTCAGCAGAGCCCTATAGGAAACATCTTTTAGATCTCTACGTGCACTTACCTATCTGGAATCTTGTGAGTATATCCTGTTCACATGGTGCGTTAGATGTTTGAACTCGCTACACCATAGTGCGTTTTTTCTATACCACAGATTTCCATACCAGTGAAGGTTTGTAAAGTTGGTCTGTGATCCCATTGGTTTAAGACTTTCAAAAGGGAACTTACATTTACAAGAAGATTCCTTTCCTGCAGCGCAATCCTCTTCTACATTTACTCTCCATTGGATAGTGTTGACAATGGACACAAGCCTCCGGGGGGGGGGGGGGGGGAGAAATCTATCCGTTCAAGGCGTGTGGTCACTTGAGGAGCGCCCCCTCCCAATCAACATTCCGCAGTTAAGAGCGATTAGTCTCTCTGCAGTATTGGTCCGACCATCTCCGGGGATGTCAGGTTTGAGTTTAGTCCGACAACTCCACGGCTGTGGTGGAAACTGCTCTGATCCTCAGCTGGGCGGAGAACCATGTTCCGGCACTGTCGGCAGTTCACATCCCCGGCGTCGACAAGTGGATCAGACTTCCTCAGCAGTAAGTGTCTCGATCCTGGCGAGTGGGCTCTTCACCTGCAGATTTTTCTGTGAGCGATGGGGTCGGCCGGACGTTGATCTCATTGCCTCTTGCTTCAACCACAAGGTCAAGGACTTAGTTGCACAGTCCAGGAATCACATGGCCCTGGTGTGCGACGCTCTAGTGATTCCATGTAGTCAGTAGCCGCGTCTCCTCGGGAAGATCAGGTCCGAAGGTGTGCCCGTCATTCTCGTGGCCCCCGATTGGCCATGCAGAGTGTGGCACGCATCTGTAGTCTCCCTCCTCGCCAACTAACCCTGGCGTCTTCCCCTTCAGGAGGACCGCTTGTTGCAGAGACCGATCTTCTACCTGAATTTAGGGTTGCTACATTTAACAGCATGGCTGTCGAAGCTGCCGTATTAATAGCTCGGGGTTTCTCGGATGCTGTGGTCCAGACCATGATTCGTGCCAGAAAGCCGTCGTCTTCCCGAATCTACCACCGGACGGACCTGGAAGTCCTACTTTATTTGGTGTGAGTGTCATTAGCTGTCTCCCGTTCGTTTCTCGTTGCCGCGGCTCTTGTCTTTCCTGCAGTCGGGCATGGACTTGGGGCTAGCTCTCAGCTCCCTCAAAGGGCAAGTTTCTGCTCTCCTTTCTTTTTCAGCAGAACTTGGCATCGCTTTCTGCAGTTTGGACTTTTCTGCAGGGGGTTGCGCATGCTGTGCTCCCTTTCTGTCCTCTAAACTGTTTGAGCCTTTACAGCAGGTGTTGCTTGGCTTCCTGTCCTACAAAGTGGCCTTTTTGGTGGCAATCCATTCTATCGGTCGGAACTCACGGCTCTTTCATGTCTGTCGCCTTTCCTGATCCTCCATCAGGACAAAGTAGTCCTTTGCCTTGTTTCTGTCCTTCCAAAGGTTGTCGGTATTCCATCTAAATGACTAGATTTTTCTCCCTTCATTTTGTCCTGACCTGTCTCGTCCTTGGAAGCAGTCGCTCCACACTCTGGATTTGGTACGAGCCGTTTGCATCTATCTGTCACAGACGTCATCTCTCTGGTGGACGGATTCGCTGTTTCGTGATTCCAGAGGGGCCGAGATGAGGGTTGGCTGCGTCTAAAACATCCCGATGGATTTGTTTGGCCATTGTGGAAGCATACCGCGACAGTGACCAGGCCCCACCCTTCCAGGTTTCTGCTCATTCTGCTCGGGCAGTGGGGGCCTCTTGGGCAGTGCATCACGGGGCTTCGGCCCTTCAGGTACGGTATGCAAGGTGGCTACCTGTTCGTCTTTCCACAGTTTTTCCAAGTTTTACAGGGTACACACCTTTTGCATCTTCCAATGCTTCTTTGGGGCATAGGATTTTGCAGACGGTGGTTCTCTGATTGGCAGGAGGGTTTCTTGTTATGCCCACCCTTGGGACTGCTCTGTCATGTCCCATGGTCAAGCCTGTGTCCCCCAATGATACAGATGAGAAAACAAGATTTTCGTACTTACTGTAAAATCTGTTTCTTTTCCGTTCATTGGCAGACACAGCTCCCACCCATTCTCTTGTTCACGGGCCTTTTTCTGGCCTGTGTGTTTCTGGGTTTGTACATAGTTTGGTTTTCCTGTTTTGCCTTGCTTCTCCTACTGCTTTTGCACAAACTAATTTAGCTTAGTGCCTGTAGGAAGGGTATAGCTGAAGAGAGGAGCTCACAACTTTGGGCTTAGTGTCCGCCTCCTAGTGGCAACAGCTATACCCATAGTCAAGCCTGTGTCCACCCCCCAAAAATCATTTTTTGGGGGGATGATGGTATATAGAGACGTGTCACTAGGTTGATGTCTTCCTCCATTGGCCCTAGACTTTTTAAGATATTAATGACCTGCCCCGTATCCTTGAGGTATGATGGTGCAGTCTGTGCATAGTTTTGAAAGAAAAATTCTATCCACTCTCTTAAAGGGGTTATCCCATCTTAGACAATGGGGGCATATCGCTAGGATATGCCCCCATTGTCTGATAGGTGCGGGTCCCACCGCTGGGACCCGCACCTATAAGGAGAACAGAGCAGAGAAAGTGGAGGCGGGCGCACTGCGCATGCGCAGCCGCCCTCCGTTCATTTCTATGGAGCCGCCGAAAATAGCCGAGCGCTGGCTCGGCTATTTCCGTCGGCCCCATAGAAATGAATGGGAGCGTTGGCCGCGCATGTGCGGTGCGCTCCCATTCACTTCAATGGGAGAGGCGGGGAGCTGCGCCTGGTGGTGGTCGGACCCTGGGAAACCCGGGGTCCTCCAGCCACAACTCTCCCCGGCTCCGTTCTAGTTATAGGTGCGGGTCCCAGAGGTGGGACCTGCACCTATCAGACAATGGGGGCATATCCTTGTGATATGCCCCCATTGTCTAAGATGGGATAACCCCTTTAACCTACTTGTTAGGCTGGGTAAACATCACCATTAAGCATTCCGTTATTTTCCATTATAACGGAAAATAATGATATGGTTCTGGATCTGACTCCAATAGTCAGTGAAGAGTTGATGTATTGCTCCGAATGGTATAAAATGATTGGCATACGTACGCCTTGAAAGAGATCACACACAGACTGTCACAGAGAAGTCAGTCAATGCAAGATGCTGCGTTTATTCAGATTACATGATTTTTTATAGCAAAAAAGAGGAACTTTATGACTCGGCTAATTTGATGATCTAATTGTCACATTACTAAGTCCCATGACAAGGTATCACATTATCACTCCATACTTTAGCAATGTCAGCACTATGTCAGCAATTTCAATATCATAAAGTGTTTAGTAAGGGATTATTAAGGGAGCTGGCTGCTACTTCAGGGGCCATTTTGTTTGTTAAGCAAACTGTTAGATATAATACAAGCAAGTATACATTTGATACTAGATATATGATTCCACAACAGTCCCCCCTTGTAGACTTGATTGTAGACTTGATTGTAGACTTTCCCTAAACCTAGCGAATCCCCTGGCATACCATTCGCATCCTCTTCACCCACAGTGGCGACAACTTATCCCTTGTGAATAAGTTCCCGATTGAGCGGACTTCTGGTAATACCCTGGGATTCATTTGTCCCTAATTCTCATCATCTCTTGGATCTTCAGGCCTGGGTGGAGGAGCTTCATCAACGGGAGTTGGAGAAGGCGGGGGTGTCGGAAATGCAGGGACCACATCCACATCTATTGCGGTGCTAGCCATTTGTTCATAGAGAAGTAGTATGGCTTCCTCAGCAGGCTTCTTTCTGTTGGTGATGCGGTTAATGCAGGAAACAACAATTTTGATAAATATGTAGATTACCATCAATATTAGGGCTATCTGTAATATTCCCTGAATTATTCCCATCGTCCATCCACTAATTCCCTTGAACCAGTTACTGGGATTAAGGAATGAGAAAGTGTCAGACCACCATGTTGACTTATCTGCACTGTGAGCCTCTAGCCATTCATCACGTATCTCACTCATCTTTTCCAAACCAGCTTTTACTTGTAGATTACCTTGTGGATCGATATAATGGCAGCATGCAGTACCTACTACCTGACACATACCTCCATCTTTTGCAGTCAAGTAGTCTAATACTAAAGTGTGTTGATTAGTGACTATGATGAGCTGATTCTGGACAACATTAGATGTATTCATCAGTTTCATAATTTCCCAAATCTGATCATCCAAGTAGTCGGTAGCCATTACTAGTTTGTCATATGTTTGTGTAAGCATAGGATAGATTAATAGAGTACTAAAGAACTTGTTGGCACCACTCATTTCCACAAGATGGGGTTTTCCATTTGGTCTAGGAATGTTATCTGCGGCTCTTTTATATAAGGTGTGTTTGGGGATAGCATTGACATTTAATTTTCCATGAGGCAGTGTAAAAGTGGCTGGTGTGAGCCTAGCAATTGTACATAAACCTTTGAAATCCGAAGGGAGCCATTTATATGCCCTGTGTCCACATACTAGGTATATATTTTTTGGGACCGAAACCACTGTACTATTGAACAAACGAGTGATTAAGTGGGCTAATTTGATACCTTCTGCTAGTTTTTGACCCTTTTCTTGACCCTCTGTGGTTTTACTAGTCATCCCTATTGTCAAGTCATTTACGCTGCGCCGGGCGCAGGCCAGATCACCCCTTGCTTCAGCATATATACCAATGCACTGTACTGGACTGTCTGGGTTGGAATCATTACAGCCTGATCTGTTATGGGAACTGAAAACCATACCATGGGTTTGTACCTGTAGGCAGTAACAGTGGGTCCAATTTGGGAAGCAGGATACATTGCTCCACATATAGTCATTCCAGGGCATATTGCTATTCTGAGCTGAGGGTCCTGTTCTGTTTATCATTAGCCATGGGGACCCATCCCATGCTACTACTATTAGGGAAGCTTTTCTGTTGCCATTTTTGGTATTAACCTCATTTATGCTAGAAAGGAAAACAGCTGATCCTGCCAAATCTTTTATCTCTTGGAAGGTTAGGGGCACAGCTAAATAAGGCATAGCTCTAGCATTTACTGGGCCATGTGTACATATCCAACAATCTTTTAGTGAAGAGGTGGTGGTGTCAGAATCACCTTCCTTCAGACTTTTATACAACACTTGATGATGTTTGACAAACTTATTGTCCCACCCGTCATCATCCATTTCTGCCGGGGGAGGAATGTATGCACTGGTGGTGAGTGTCACCAGTGCTAGCAGATAAAAGAAAATCATTTTGTTATTTCTGAATCTGGCGGGTTCCTTATCCTTTTGCAGTGAGAGGCGTGGATCCAGGTGGATCTCCCTTCGAGCTTTACAGAAGTTGGAGTGGTCAGTAGTACTTGGTAAGGCCCCTCGAAGCGTGGTTCTAGGGTACTTCTGACGTGTTTCTTGACCACTACCCACTCTCCTGGTTTCAGAGTGTGGCTGCCTTCTAGGGAGTCAGGATCTGGAATGGAAGAAAAGACTTGTACATGGATGTTAGACAACTGTTTGCTCAAAGCTATCACATACTTTGCAACAGATTCATAATGCATTTGCAACTGTTGAGGGAAGTACAGCCCCATCCGGGGTCCCGACCCAAACAATATCTCATGTGGAGTCAGCTTATGGGGAGGTTTGGGAGTGTGTCTGACTGCAAAGAGTGCTATTGGTAAACACTGAACCCAATTGAGCCCTGTCTCCCTAGTCATTTTCAGCATTTTTGACTTTAATACCCCATTCAGTCTCTCGACTTTGCCGCTACTTTGGGGTCTGTAAGGGGTGTGGAATGCCAGGTGTGACCCTACCATCTTCCAGACCTCTTGGGTTAGGTTAGCAGTGAATGCTGGGCCCTGATCACTCTCAATGACCTCAGGTACCCCGTACCTACAGACAGTTTCCTGTATCAATTTTTTAGCAGTAGTTGTTGCTGTCTGATTCCTGACGGGGTAGGCTTCTGGCCACCCAGAGAACATGTCTACCACTACTAACACGTATTGAAACCCTTGGCACATTGGCATCTGGATATGATCAATCTGGATCCTCTGGAAGGGGTATAAGGCTTTTGGGAGACATTTTTTGGGCGTGGGCTCAGTCCTACCTGGATTGCATTGGGCACAGATTAAACATGACTGGACATATTTCACTAGTACAGGAGTGATTCCTGGGGCTACCCATATTTTATCGATGAGTTCTTTCATTATTGTCTTAGATTGATGAGTGGGCCCATGGGCCACAGAGGCTATTACAGGATAGAGTGCTCTAGGTAAGCACACTTTCTTCCCTTGTGTCCAAAGTCCGGATTCTTCTTCCAGGGCTGACTCCTTTAGCCAGGTTTCCTTTTCTGAGCGGGTGGCTTGCTTCTGCATCTGTTTCAGTAGATCCCATGATATTTCTTGTTGCTTGGCATCCGGTTGTGCTAACATGATTTTATCTGGCTGTGCTCTTTCCTCTTCCATTGCTGCCTGTTTGGCTGCTTGGTCAGCCAATGCATTTCCTTTGGCTTCTGGTGTGTCAGCACGGGTATGTGCCTTTACTTTGATTACTGCTACTTTGGTGGGCAGGAGTACTGCAGTCATCAAAGCCTCCACTGCTAAAGCATGTTTAATTGGGGTTCCTGCTGCTGTAATGTAATCTCTGGCCTTCCATATTATTCCGAAATCATGAACTACTCCAAAAGCATATCTGGAGTCTGTGTAGATGTTAGCAGTGGAGTCTTTTGCTATGTGGCAGGCCTCAGTAAGGGCTATGAGTTCAGCCTCTTGTGCTGACTGGTCTGGGCGCAATTGCCTTGCACACAGTACTTCATACTCACTAGTAACTGCCATGCCTGTATGGAATTTCCCTTTGTCATCGGCATACCTTGAACCGTCTACAAAGAGTGTCCAGTGTGGGTTTTGCAAAGGAGTATCCTGTATTGATGGTGGAGTTCCTACTTCAGCTTCCATCATTGTAATGCAATCATGTTCTTGTTCTTTGTAAAGAGAGTCGGTTGAGGCCCATAGTTCTTCTTCCTGAAGATCTTCTTCAGCACGTAGATCAATAAAATCTGCAGAATCTCCATCTGCAGTACACTCCCCCCTTGGGAGAGGAAGGAGTGCAGCAGGATTGAGGATGTGGCATCTCTGGATGGTGACATTATCTGGCAGAAGCAGACTACACTGGAGCCTGAGGTGGCGTTGTGCAGTGAGGTGTTTAGGTTGTGTTTGTTGCAGGATAGCTGAGATGTCATGGGGAGCCATGATGGTGAGTGGGTGTCCCAGGACGATGTCAGCGGTAGCGTTCAGGAGAGAACTAGCAGCATGAACGGCCCTGACACAGGAAGGGGTGGCTCTGGCTACAGGGTCTAGACGTTTTGAGAAGTAGCCTAGAGGTCTACTACGACCTCCATGGCTCTGGGTGAGAACTCCAGTGGCATGACCCTGACGTTCCATGACATAAAGGCGAAAGGGAAGCTGATAGTTAGGGATGCCAAGAGCTGGGGCAGTGACAATGATTTGTTTGAGAGATTGGAATGCTTTTATGGCTTCTGCAGTCATTTGGAAAGGAACAGTAGCAATACGGGGTATGCAATCAAATAGTGGCTGCATCAGAACGGATGCATCAGGGATCCATGGTCTACAGTATGAAATGAGTCCCAGAAAGGTTTGCAGTTGGTGAGGGGTATCTGGCAGTGGGATGTCTGAGACTGCTTTCTTTCTGGCATCCGTAAGATGCTTACTGCCTTGTGAGATGCAGTGACCTAGGAAAACGACTTTTGGAAGACACAACTGTAATTTAGAACGTGAGACTCTGCACCCAGCATCCGCCAGGTAGGCAAGAAGTGAGGCAGATGAGTTCAGGCAGACGGGGTGTGAGTCAGCACAGAGGAGTAAATCATCCACATATTGTAAGAGTTCCACCTCTGGGTGATCTGCTTGCCATGGTTGTAAGATGGATGCCATTGCTTTGCTAAAGCAGGAAGGACTATTATGAGCTCCTTGAGGCAACACCGTCCAGGTGTATTGTTTTCCATCATGTGTAAAAGCAAAGAGAAATTGGGAGTCTTCATGTAATGGGACAGAGAAAAAGGCATTAGCTAGATCAATGACAGTAAAGATAGCAGCCACAGGAGGAATGCTAGCAAGCAAAGTGTGGGGATTTGGTACAATGGGGGTTTCAAAGACCGTAGCCTCATTAACTGCTCTGAGGTCTTGTACCATGCGATATACAGGAGGCTGTCCCTTCACACTCTTCTTTTTAATTGGGTATAAGGGAGTGTTACATGGTGAGGTGGTAATTTTAATAGCTCCATTTGCAAGAAGAGCCTGTATCTGGAGGGTGATAGCATCTCTCTGGGAAATGGAGAGAGGGTATTGTGCTTTATATGGCAGTAAGTTAGGATTCTTCAAGGTTACAGTGACTGGCGGGACTTTGAGACGCCCAATGTCTTGGGGACCTTTGGTCCAAAGGGTATCAGGGATGAGGTGCAAAATGCTTTGCAGCGAATCCCCTTGTTCATGTGATTCAAGTGACTGGGATTTTAATGCCATTAGGAGGCAGGTTTCTTCAGGACTCAATGCCGTACCTAAAACAACTGTACCATTTTCCTTGAACTGGATGTTGGCACGTATTTTCTGAAGAAAATCTGAGCCTAATAGGTTATAAGGACATGTCTGGCTTACAACAAATTGTGACATTACTCCAGTGGGCAGATGTAACTGTGGAGATTGGCTTTGGGATTTAGTAGAGGGAGTAATCAAGAGAGGCTTAGTAACAGGGTTGTGCTGGGTGACCCCTTCTAAACCAGAGCAGGGTAAATGCATATCTGTGAGCCAGGAAGGGAGTATGGCGGTCTCACATAACACACTGCGGGCTGCACCAGTGTCTGCAAGGAATGAGAGTTCCTTCCCTGCCACATCGAGGGTGATTCGAGGGGCGGGGCCTGCAGGAGGGGCAGAGACTGCCATACACGGGGTGTCCCCTCCCAGCAACACTGGTTTGCCAACGTCCTAGTGGGATGGAGCTGGCCATGGAGGAGAAGTTCCTCTTTGGCTCTGATCTGCTGGCCACAGATGTTTGGAGCGACAGTTTCTCTTAATGTGCCCTGGTTTGCCGCACCCATAACAGACACGGGGCGGGGGTCTTTCCTCTCTTTCTTCTCCCGTCATGACTGCCATGACTGATATGCGGGATTTCTTTGTACTACTCTCCAGCCCTTTTGCAACTTGTTCTAAAATTTCCAATGTTAATGATTTCCATTCTGGGCGACAGGTTACAAGAGCTTTGTTCAGATCTGGCCTAAGGCCATCTACAAATGACCGTGCTAGGAGTCTTAAGTGCACAGGTTCATTTGGACTGAATCCCATATCTTTATAGTTTTGTTTAACTCTTTGTACAAACTTTTCTACTGACTCTGCTTTATCCTGCACCATGTCTTGCAGGGTCGTGGACTGCTCTGCTAGTCTGTCTTTCGCCCACTTATATAATTGCTGAATGAAATCACGGCCAGATTCTGAATCACGAGTGTCATAATTTGCTCCAGGGAGTTCTGGTTGGCGTATGTGATCCATTATAAGTGAAGAAAATTCACCAGTTTTATTTTGTACAATACTTTGCAAGTCTGACCAAGTACACCCGTAGGTTTGATAAACTTGTGCCAATTTTCTATAAAAGGGCATAGGGTGTGTATCTGGGTCAGGCATGAGGTTCACTATGGTGAACAACTGCTGGGGGGTAAAGGACACATACTTAGGTGGCCCGACTGGGCGAGTGTTCAAGTATATTTCCCTTAAGGCTTCAAGATTTCCTTGTCCTATGTTATGGATCTCTCTTTGCAGCTCTGTAATTTGGTTTTGAAAAGACTCATTCATTGCTCTTGCTGCACCCTGCTGGCTACTTAGGGTAATATCAGAAAATTGTCCAAGGTGCGGTGGGCTGCGATATCCTGGGGTTTGTGCTGCAGCACCAGGTGCATAGTCCACTGTCTGCTGTGAGTCTTCCCCTGCATCTTCCTTTTGTTTCTCCCCATCCTCATCTTCCTGATCTACAGCACCACTACCTCCTACCATTATATGAGCTGGAGCTATGGGCTGACTGGGTAGCATGTAGGTGCCGTCAGGATTTACAAGTGGGTATATAGTAGTGACTTGTGGCATGACAGAAAGAGCAGGGTTTGGGGAGATTACAAGTCCAGCCTTGGGCGTTGGCGGAGGACAAGATGGCGTCATTGCTGGGACTGGTGAGACGTGCTGGGGGGCTAAAAGAGCATGATTATGTGGGCGTGGAGCACCACAGGCTAAGCACGTATCACGGGGGGCAGGGTTCTGCTGACTACAATGTGTACAAGTCCAACTTCCCCTTTTTCTTTCAGCTGCGCCATTGTTATAGGGCGGTGGCTGTTCCTGTACTAAGACTGGGCCAGGCCGATAATAATGGAGTCCTGATTTTTCATCAAACATTGCTTCTCCTTTTGTCTGTTCAAATTCTTTGCTACAGTCCAGCCATACCCTGACTGTAT
This sequence comes from Bufo gargarizans, assembly GCF_014858855.1. Lineage (NCBI taxonomy): Eukaryota > Metazoa > Chordata > Amphibia > Anura > Bufonidae > Bufo > Bufo gargarizans. The sequence continues at coordinate 326,668,422 of NC_058084.1, forward strand.
CTATCAACTTATCATCATTCAATTTGCCTCTTTTCTCAGTCAACAATGTCTGCCACATAGCAGAACACAATACACCTCCTTTTGCAATACCATAATTCTTTTCTAACTTGCTTAATCCTTTGACATAACCTTTTCCTCTCCGGTCCGCCACGTACTGTTCAGGTGAACAATAGCCCTTCGGGACACTATTTCGGTTACCCATTTTTTTTCAAAACAACACGTTCTGGAGCCTTCAACACGTTCTGGAGCCTTCACTTACTGTCTGTCTCTGATAGTTGGATTAGCACAGACACTGACAAACAAACACCTTGAGCTTGAGATTAACACACCACTGGGTTATCAGCAAGCCGTCTCCTTCCCTTCTACTATTTCTTGGGGTTACACACCAGGGTTACCCCTCAATGTAGGCACTTTAGGAGACTTCTATTGTTCTGTCAGTCTATGCCTCTCCTTTCCTTTCTCCCAGAGACCAGAGAAACCAACCATACACAAAAAAATAATAAAACACAATACATCAAGCTTATCAATACAATGGGGTTCTTACTCTCCATAAGACAGAAATCAAAGCAAAAGCCTTTGAGAGTCATTCAGTTTTGATCTGTCATAATAGAAGTCTATGGGCAAGCATAACGGATCCGTCTGGTTTACGTTATACAGGTAGCACTAACGTTTGTGTCATGTCTTTGTGTCCCACTGAACTATGAAATCGGTTTAAAACCGGTGAGGTTGGTGACAGACTTCCTTTTATTAGTGACCTATGAAACGCCAGTCTTAAAGGGAATCTGTCATCAGTTTCACCTTTTTAACCCTTCCCGTAGCTTTCTAGCAGCATTACAGTTGATAAAAACGTTACCTTTTATAAGCAATAGCGGACTTATAAAACTGGCAAAAATCATCTAAATAGGATATACAAACGAGGGCTCGCAAGTGCCCAGGGGCAGCGTCAACCTCGTAGGAGCCCAGGCAGCTCTGCCTTATCGTCACGGACAAAGTTAGCCGGCGCATGCTCATTAATTATTGTGATGCCGTACCAGGAATGGACATCGCAGTGCGCAATGTAAATGGCAGTTCGGATTTAAGTGAAAGGCTTGCTGGCTATTATTGGCTAATGCAGGTCATTTTTTTGGGAATACCTCAGGAATGGTAAGTCCTAGAGAGTTGAAACTGTAAAACCTTCCTGGACACCTGATGTATCTGTGTGCCAAATTTGGCGAAGATCGGTCCGGTCGCGCATAAAGAACGTATAGACAGACAAACTCATTTTTATATATATATGAGATATAGACCCCAATTAATATAATAATTGTCTCTAGTAGATCAGCTGATTGAAAAATAAAATATAATAGATGGAATAAAAATAGAAATAAATGAGCAGTTGGAAAATTTTGTTAAAATACAAAAATAAAATACAATATAGCTATGTTGCCGTGTCCAAGTTGTTCAATGCAGTGCTCCAATATATATTGGGTCTGCTATCAGATCATGATTAATTGATGGCAGATACATCATCTATTTAGAACTCCAAATGGCATTGTTATATACAGTACAGACCAAAAGTTTGGACACGCCTTCTCATTCAAAGAGTTTTCTTTATTTTCATGACTATGAAAATTGTAGATTCACACTGAAGGCATCAAAACTATGAATTAACACATGTGGAATTATATACATAACAAAAATGTGTGAAACAACTGAAAATGTCATATTCTAGGTTCTTCAAATTAGCCACCTTTTTTGCTTTGATTACTGCTTTGCACACTCTTGGCATTCTCTTGATGAGCTTCAAGAGGTAGTCGCCTGAAATGGTTTTCACTTCACAGGTGTGCCCTGTCAGGTTTAATAAGTGGGATTTCTTGCCTTATAAATGGGATTGGGACCACCAGTTGCGTTGTGGAGAAGTCAGGTGGATACACAGCTGATAGTCCTACTGAATAGACTGTTAGAATTTGTATTATGGCAAGAAAAAAGCAGCTAAGCAAAGAAAAACGAGTGGCCATCATTACTTTAAGGCTGGGTTCACACCTGAGCGTTTTACAGCGCGTTCAAACGCGCTGTAAAACGCTCAACACATGAAAACCAATGCTTCCCTATGGCCCTGGTTCACAATTGAGCGTTTTACAGTGCGTTTGAACGCGCTGAAAAACACCCTACGCTCAAAGTTCTTGAGCTTCTTTGGGGCGTTTTGTCGCGCGTTCCCGTACATAGACTTTCAGGAACACGCGACAATGGGCGTTCGCTTGTCTCTGTAAGCGCGATTGTAAACGCAGGTACAATCGCGCATACAGAGCGCTCCTTTCAGAACGCTCAGGTGTGAACCCAGCGTAAGGAATAAAAGTCAGTCCGAAAAATTGGGAAAACTTAGTGTCCCCAAGTGCAGTCACAAAAACCATCAAGCGCTGCAAAGAAACTGGCTCACATGCGGATCGCCCCAGGAAAGGAAGACCAAGAGTCATCTCTGCTGCGGAGGATAAGTTAATCCGAGTCACCAGCCTCAGAAATCGCAGGTTAACAGCAGCTCAGATTAGAGACCAGGTCAATGCCACACAGAGTTCTATCAGCAGACACATCTCTAGAACTGTTAAGAGGAGACTGTGTGAATCGGGCCTACATGGTAGAATATCTGCTAGGAAACCACTGCTAAGGACAGGCAACAAGCAGAAGAGATTTGTTTGGGCTGAAGAACACAAGGAATGGACATTAGACCAGTGGAAATCTGTGCTTTGGTCTGATGAGTCCAAATTTGAGATCTTTGGTTCCAACCACCGTGTCTTCCCACCGTGAAGCATGGAGGTGTGGGGGTGCTTTTTTGGTGACACTGTTGGGGATTTATTCAAAATTGAAGGCATACTGAACCAGCATGGCTACCACAGCATCTTGCAGCGGCATGCTATTCCATACGGTTTGCGTTTAGTTGGACCATCATTTATTTTTCAACAGGACAATGACCCCAAACACACCTCCATGCTGTGTAAGGGCTATTTAACCATGAAGGGGAGTGATGGGGTGCTGCGCCAGATGACCTGGCCTCCACAGTCACCGGACCTGAACCCAATCGAGATGGTTTGGGGTGAGGTGTACCGCAGAGTGAAGGCAAAAGGGCCAACAAGTGCTAAGCATCTCTGGGAACGCCTTCAAGACTGTTGGAAGACCATTTCAGGTGACTACCTCTTGAAGCTCATCGAGAGAATGCCAAGAGTGTGCAAAGCAGTAATCAAAGCAAAAGGTGGCTACTTTGAAGAACCTAGAATATGACATATTTTCAGTTGTTTCACACTTTTTTGTTATGTATATAATTCCACATGTGTTAATTCATAGTTTTGATGCCTTCAGTGTGAATCTACAATTTTCATAGTCATGAAAATAAAGAAAACTCTTTGAATGAGGTGTGTCCAAACTTTTGGTCTGTACTGTGTCTATATGCTGTATTTTGGCAACCATTTATAATTGTATATAAAGAACAACAATGTCTGTTAAGTATTAAGTAGAAGAAATACAGCGGCTCACCCCCTCTCTATATGGAAAAGGTGCTCACCCCCAGGTCCCATCCTCAGGACCGGATAGGGAAATTAGTAAAAAAAAAAGTGTGAGGGGGCACACTCAAAAGGGAAACACAAGCGGTAGTAGTGATAATACACTTTAATATACTAAAATATTAAGAACATAGCCCTAAAACATCTAAATAAAATACATATAGCACGTATACAGATAGACATAAGTGTAAACCTGTATGATCGAAACTCAGTCTCTGCGGCAAACACCAAATAATCGCAGTGAAACCGCGTAGCGGCAAAGGTCCCAATCAGGGAAATAATATCGCTTGGGATTCTATCACAAGTCCTGTGACACTCTGTCCAGAATCAATTTGACCAGCAATAATGTGATACTGAGATGTTATAATCCAATAGCCCACTTCACTGTCCAATGCAATGATATGATATAATATAAGGGCCCATTTCACTGTCCGACACACTTGTGTTGTAGCGCCCACGATGGTGGGCTAAATCTCACTTGCTTCCACAAACAATAGCAATGCTCAAAACCGAGCCCGGTCTTACCCGTCTTCACTGCTTTTTCCACAGCGTAGATCCAGGTGGCCGCACACCAGCAGCATCCCACGTGGTGTGCTCGGCCTGTACGTGGCGTCCCACGTGACCTGGTTGCCTAGGGGACCGGATGCACGCTCGTATGACTTGGATATTGAGCGACCGGTCTCCAATCGGTCAGAGCTACTTTAACTTCGCTCCTTTAGTTGCCGACTTTCTCTTTCTTTAGATAGATCAACGCTCACTCTAAAACCGCCAGGCGCGTTTCGGGGTCTTGCGCCCCTTCCTGGATCTACGCTGTGGAAGAAGCAGTGAAGACTGGTAAGACCGGGAGACTGAGTGTCGATCATACAGGTTTACACTTATGTCTATCTGTATACGTGCTATATGTATTTTATTTAGATGTTTTAGGGGCATGTTCTTAATATTTTAATATATTAAAGTGTATTATCACTACTACCGCTTGTGTTTCCCTTTTGAGTGTGCCCCCTCACACTTGTTTTTTTACTAATGTCTGTTAAGTGGTGGAGAGCAATTGAAGATCCTCTTTATATCAAGCAATGGTTAGTATTTCTTAAATCACGTAATCGAGTGATGGATAATCTCTTGCTAATAAGTGCTTTCTAAGGCACTATTGAGAAGTGACCAATCCCATGGGGGAGGCTTGTATCTCCTATCCGTAAGTAGGCTCACTGTGTGTTTGCAGCTTAACCTCTAGGGACCTATGACGTATCGGTACGGCATGGTTTCCCGAGTCCTTAAGTTCTTAAATTCCCGAGTCCTTAAGTCCTTAAATTCAGACCTGCGCTTTGCGACTTTTACCTGGTGCGGTGGTGCCATCGGGTCCCCATGGGGCTGTGGGGGGGACCCGATGGCATGGAAGGCAGCGCAATGCCTTCCTGAGGCATCTGCGCTGCCTTCCGGGGAAGAGCCTGTGAGATCCAGCCCCCTGGATCTCGCAGGGCGGAAGCTTTTTGAGTAATTCACACTGTATTACTCATACAGCCAATGCATTCCAATACAGAAGTATTGGAATGCATTGTAAAGGATTAGACCCCCAAAAGTTCAAGTCCCAAAGTGGGACAAAAAATAAAGGGGGAAAAAAAAGTATACATATTGGGTATCGCCGCATCTGTATCGACCGGCTCTATAAACCTATCACATGACCTAACCCCTCAGATGAACACCGTATAAAAACTGTGCTAAATAAACCATTTTTTGATCACCTTACATCACAAAAAGTACAACAGCAAGCGATCAAAAAGGCGTTTGCCCACCAAAATAGTACCAATCTAACCGTCACCTCATCCCACAAAAAATGAGCCCCTACCTAAGATAATCGCCCCAAAAAATAAAATAAAAACTATGGCTTGGAATATGGAGACACTAAAATCATACCCTACCCAAGGTAATCGCCCAAAAACTGAAAAAATCAGGGCTTTCAGACTATGGAAACACTAAAACATGTTTATTTTTTTGCTTCAAAAATGAAATCATTATGTAAAACTTAAATAAAGTGTACATATTGGGTATTGCCGCATCCGTGACAACCTGGTCTATAAAAATATCACATGATCTAACCTGTCAGATGAATGTTGTAAATTACCAAAAAATAAAAACTGTGCCAAAACAGCTATTTCTTGTCTTACCTCACAAAAAGTCTAATATAGAGCAACCAAAAATCATATGTACACTAAACTAGTATCAACAATACTGCCACCCTATCCCTTGGTTTCTAAAATGGGTCCACTTTTTGGGAGTTTCTACTCTAGGGGTGCATCAGGGGGGCTTCAAATGGGACATGGTGTAACAAAAAAATCAGTCCAGCAAAATCTGCCTTCCAAAAACCGTATGGTATTCCTTTCCTTCTGCGCCCTGTCGTGTGCCCGTACAGCTGTTTGCGACCACATATGGGGTGTTTCTGTAAACTACAGAATCAGGGCCATAAATATTGAGTTTTGTTTGGCTGTTAAAGAGGACCTTTCACCTGGAAAAAACATTTGTGAACTAAGTATCCTGACATATACAGCAGTACCCAGGGATCTCACTGAACTTACTATTATCCCTGGGCGCCCTCCGTTCTCCCGTTATGTCCTCCGGTATCTTCAGTAGGTTATAGTAGGCGGAGACTGCCCTTGTTTTGCTGGGCGTCTCCTCCTCCTAGGCTGTAGCGCTGGCCAATCGCAGCGCACAGCTCACAGCCTGGAAGAAAAAACCTCCCAGGCTGTGGACTCTGCGCTGCGAGTGGCAAGCGCTACAGCCTAGGAGGAGGAGATGCCCAGCAGAACAAGGGCAGTCTCCGCCTACTATAACCTACTGAGCGAAGATACCGGAGGACATAACGGGAGAACGGAGCGGCGCCCAGGGATAATAGTAAGTGCAGTGAGATCCCTGGGCGACCGCTGTATATGTCAAGATACTTGGTTCACAATGTTTTTCCAGGTGAAAGGTCCTCTTTAACCCTTGCTTTGTTACTAGGAAAAATGGATTAAAATGGAAAATTTGCCCAAAAAATGAAATTCTGAAATTTCATCTCCATATGCCAATAACTCTTGTGGAACACCTGAAGGGTTAACGACGTTTGCAAAATCGGTTTTGAATACCTTGAGGGGTGTAGTTTTTTAGATGGGGTCACTTTTTTATGGAGTTTCTACTCTAGGGGTGCATCAGGGGGGCTTCAAATGGGACATGGTGTAAAAAAAAAGCAGTCCAGCAAAATCTGCCTTCCAAAAACCGTATGGCATTCCTTTCCTTCTGCGCCCTGCCATGTGCCCATACAGCTGTTTACAGAACCACCCCATATGTGGTTGTAAACTACAGAATCAAGGCAATAAATATTGAGTTTGGTTTGGCTGTTAACCCTTGCTTTGTAAAAGTAAAAAAAATATTAAATGGAAAATCTGCCCAAAAAGTGAAATTTTGAAATTGTATCTCTATTTTCCATTCATTCTTGTGGAACACCTAACATAGTAACATAGTAACATAGTACATAAGGCCGAAAAAAGACATTTGTCCATCCAGTTCGGCCTGTCATCCTGCAAGTTGATCCAGAGGAAGGCAAAAACCCCCTGTGAGGTAGAAGCCAATTTTCCTCACTTTAAGGGAATAAAAATTCCTTCCCGACTCCAATCAGGCAATCAGAATAAATCCCCGGATCAACGATCTCTCTCTAGTAGCTATAGCCTGTAATATTATTACGCTCCAGAAATACATCCAGGCCCCTCTTGAATTCCTTTATTGTACTCACCATCACCACCTCCTCAGGCAGAGAGTTCCATAGTCTCACTGCTCTTACCGTAAAGAATCCTCTTCTATGTTTGTGTACAAACCTTCTTTCCTCCGGACGCAGAGGATGTCCCCTCGTCACAGTCACCGTCCTGGGAATGAATAGATGATGGGATAGATCTCTGTACTGACCCCTGATATATTTATACATATTAATTAGATCTCCTCTGTCGTCTTTTTTCTAAAGTGAATAACCCTAATTTTGATAATCTTTCAGGGTACTGTAGTGGCCCCATTCCAGTTATTACTTTAGATGCCCTCCTCTGGACCCTCTCCAGCTCTGCTATGTCTGCCTTGTTTACAGGAGCCCAGAACTGTACACAGTACTCCATGTGTGGTCTGACTAATGATTTGTAAAGTGGTAGGACTATGTTCTCATCACGGGCATCTATGCCCCTTTTGATGCAACCCATTATCTTATTGGCCTTGGCAGCAGCTGCCTGACACTGGTTTTTGCTTCTTAGTTTGCTGTTTATTAAAATTCCTAGATCTTTTTCCATGTCAGTGTTTACCGAGTGTTTTACTATTTAATAAGTACAGGTGACTTGCATTATTCCTTCCCATGTGCATAACTTTACATTTGTCAGTGTTAAACCTCATCTGCCACTTATCTGCCCAAGCCTCCAATCTATCCAGATTGCTCTGTAGTAGTATAATATCCTCTTTAGTGTTAATTACTTTACACAGTTTAGTGTCAACTGCGAAAATTCGATATTTTACTATGCAAGCCTTCTACAAGATCATTAATAAATATATTGAAGAGAATAGGGCCCAATACTGACCCCTGAGGTACTCCACTAGTGACAGTGACCCAATCTGAGTATGTACCATTAATAACCACCCTCTGTTTTCTATCATTGAGCCAGTTACTTACCCACTTAGACGTTTTCTCCCAGTCCGAGCATTCTCATTTTATATACTAACCTTGTATGTGGTACAGTGTCAAATGCTTTGGAGAAGTCCAGATACACGACATCCATTGATTCGCCGCTGTCAAGTCTAGAACTTACCTCCTCATAGAAACTGATTAAATTTGTTTGACATGATCGATCCCTCACAAAGCCATGCTGATATGGCGTTATTTGCTTATTTCCGTTAAGATGCTCTAACATAGCATCTCTCAGAAAACCTTCAAACAGTTTACCTACAACAGATGTTAAACTTACCGGCCTATAGTTTCCAGGCTCTGTTTTTGGACCCTTTTTGAATATTGGCACCACATTTGCCATGCGCCAATCCTGTGGGACATTCCCTGTCAACATAGAATCTGCAAATATCAGAAATAAGGGTCTGGCTATGACATTACTTAATTCCCTTAGGATACGGGTGTGTATGCCACCCGGTCCTGGCGATTTGTCTATTTTAATCTTTTTAAGTCGCTGTTGCACTTCTTCCTGGGTCAGACAGGACACTTATAATGGGGAATTTATTTAAACATTCGGCATGTCATCTGACAGTTTATTTTCCTCAGTGAATACATTGGAGAAAAAAAAATATTTAACAGCTTTGCTTTCTCCTCGTCGCTCTCTGCGACTCCCCCCTCATTACTCTTTAACGGGCCGACACCTTCAGATTTATACCTAAAGGGTTAATAAAGCTTGTAAAATCAGTTTTGAATACCTTGAGGTGTAGTTTATAGAATGGGGTCATTTTTAGGTGGTTTCTATTATGTAAGCCTCACAAAGTGACTTCAGACCTGAACTGGTCCCTAAAAATTTGGTTTTTGAAAATGTTTGCTTCTAAGCCTTGTATCATCCCCAAAAAATAAAATCTCATTCCCAAAATGATCCAAACATGAAGTAGACATATGGGGAATGTAAAGTAATTACTATTTTTGGAGGTATTACTATGTATTATAGAAGTGGAGACATTTTTTTCCCCTCACCCATGACGGCACCCCATGCGACCAGGGACCTCCCATCCGAGACAGGAAACCTGAGAAGATAAAAGGTTCACACCCCCACCAAGCACCAGTTCAGGTTTCCTGTCCTCCGGATAGGAAGTCCCTGGGAAGCTTCACGTCGGTTCTCACCTGCAGCCGGGGGGAGGCCCAGGTTCTTATCCGGTGGGTGGCCTCCCCCAGGTGGCGTTATGCTCTCCGGGGCTGCTGCCTATAGTCTGGGCTTCTTCCCCCACATCCCGGCGCTGACCTGAGAGAGCCGCTGTGGCCGTGTTCAGGCGGCTTCCCTCCTTACTCCCGGGTTGCCAGTCTTCCTGTCGGTGTCGGAGGGGGCGTCTGCGCATGCGCGCGCCCCGACGCGGGGGGGCGGGGCTTGACCCGGAAGTCGGGTTAAGAGCCGATGTGTGCCCTGGCGCGTCCTTTAAAATATAAATGGGGCAGAGGGGGGGAACCCAGCCGGCTGATGTGGCACACAGTGTGGTGCTGAAGAGGCTCTTGGTTTCCAGCAAAGATGTCAGAGCCTGCAGACGGACGCGCCGAACCCCTGGATCCCTCAAGGCCCGCGAGTCCGGTACCAGTCCTGAGGAGTGGGAGCTAAAAGAAAAGGATCTTTGGTGAGATGTATCTTTTTCTTACTAATGGGGTGTTATCTGCTTGATTTGTGTAGGTGGCAAAGACCCCCAAAAAAGCGGCCTCTAAGACGAAGCATAAGGAGTGTGCAGGATGTAAGGCCCCCCTAGCTTCCTCCTATTCTAAGCAGTTATGCACCCCATGTATCGATAAATTGGTGGTGGAGGAATCCCAGAGCCTTTCCAAGAATATGCGATGTTTAATAAGATCTGAGGTGAAAGCCTCCTTAAAATCCTTGAGTAAAAATCACCCGCGGTCTCCGGAAAAATCTCCGGATATTAGGGATTCGGATATAGACCATTCTGACGTGGAGGAAAGAGAAGCAGGCTAGTTACTCTCTAATGACGCTACTTCGTCAGCAGAGGAAGAAACAGGGGGTTCCTATTTCTCGCCGGAAGATACCCAAAACCTCCTTAAAGCAGTCAGAGCAACTATGCAGTTAGAAGAGGTGAAACAGGCTAAGTCGACAGCAGATATTGCCTTTCAGGGGTTAGGTCCCAGAAAGCAGAGGGTTTTCACCATTCACGAGAATGTTCAGGCATTAATTAAAAAGGAATGGAAGAATCCTGATAGGAAGTTTATTCCAAGCTCCGTTAAAAGGAAATATCCCTTTGATGAGAAAGTAGCAGCCTGTTGGGACAAGGCCCCTACTGTTGACGCTCCGGTGGCGAAGATTGGCAAGAAGTCTGCTCTACCGTTTGATGATCTGGGTAGCCTGTCTGATCCTCTGGATAAAAAAGCAGACTTTTATTTAAAGAAGGCCTGGGAATCATCCTCTACCTGCTTGAGACCGGCGGTTGCAGCGTCATGGGTCTCTAGGTCACTGCATATCTGGCTGGAACAGTTAGAACAGCATCTCAGTGAGAAGAAGCCAAGAGAAGAGGTTTTGGCCTCCCTTCCCACCTAAGGCCGTCGATTTTTTTTAGCCGATGCCTCCACGGATATAGTTAGGTTCTCAGCCAGATCATCCGCCATGTCCAATGCAGCTAGAAGAGCTATTTGGCTGAAGTCCTGGAAAGCTGATCAGGGTTCTAAGGCTAGGTTATGCTCTATCCCCTGTGAGGGTGACAGGCTCTTTGGATCTTCCCTCGACGATATACTTGAAAAGGCCTCAGACAAAAAGAAGGGTTTTCCAGCTCCTTTTTTCGTAGATACCAAGGTAAAAGGCAAAAGGGTAGGCAGTATGATAGAAGGGAAAAGGATAAATTTCCTAAGAAATCCGGAGGTTTCCTTTTTAAATCCCATAAGCAATGACGCCGAACCCCAGGTAGGGGGAAGATTATCTCTCTTTCTCCCAGCCTGGAAAAACATAACCAAGAACGGCTGGATCCTGGGAGGGATTGGAGAGGGGTTCCGGCTGGAGCTTCTGACCCATCCCCGGGATTCGTTCATACTGACAGATTACCCCACGGATCTAGTCAAGAGACAGGCCTTAGAGTCAGAGGTCCTGCTGCTTCTGCGAAAAGGGGTGGTTGTCCCGGTTCCGCAGGCAGAGAGGGGCAGGGGTTTTTACTCCCCTCTTTTATTAGTGAAAAAACCCAATGGCTCCTTCCGGGTAATCCTAAACCTGAAGAAATTAAACAGATTCCTCCAGCTACAAGAAATTTCGCATGGAGACCATAAGGTCGGCCATAGATCTCCTATCAAAGGATTGCTGGATGGCGACTCTGGACTTAGAGGACGCGTACTACCACGTGCCAATTCATGTGTCCTCCCAAAAATATTTGAGGACAGCAGTCTGGGTTCAGGGGGAATGTCTGCACCTGCAATACAGAGCCCTGCCTTTTGGGGTTTCTCAAGCCCCCTGAATCTTCACAAAAGTGATTGCGGAAGTAGCCTCCTTTCTAAGGTTGTCAGGGGTTCCGTTGCTGCCATATTTAGACGACTTCCTGTTTATTTCCCAGTCCAAGGAAGGCTTGATTCAAAACATCAAAGTTTCCTGCGCCCTGTTAAAGAGCTTGGGCTGGAAAATAAATTGGGAAAAGTCTTGCCTAACACCATCTCAGAATTGTGTATTTTTAGGCATCCTTTTAGACTCCCGAGTAGAAAAGTCCTTCCTCCCGTCCGCCAAGATATTCTCCATCAGGGAGCATGTTTGGGATCTTTTCAGATCCTACTTCTGCTCGTTCAGGAGGGCAATGGCGGTGCTGGGCCACCTGACAGCAACCTTTCCAGCGGTCCTATATGCGCAGGCCCACACAAGGAAGCTACAATCATGCATCCTGCGCCAATGGGACGGCCGCAAGCAGTCGTTGGACCGGATTTTCCACTTATCCGCAGAGGCGAGAGTGTCTCTTCTTTGGTGGACTGTGACAGAGAATCTCTCAGCAGGAGTACCATGGTCCTTTCAGGATCCGATTAGTATTAACAACGGACGCCAGCCCGTGGGGTTGGGGGGCCCACTCGGAGAACAAAGGTTGGCAAGGGAGGTGGGATTTGAATACCAGGAAAGCCACCTCAAACTTCAAAGAACTAAAAGCAGTAGAAATGGCCTTAAAAGCGATAGCTCCGGACATATCCTTCAGGAACATAATTCTATACTCGGACAACTTGACAACAGTGGCATACATCAACAATCAACCGGAACTAGGGTACCTTCTCTGGCAACACTCTGTCACCAGATCTTTCAGTTAGCGGAACAGAAACATCTATCCCTGTCGGCAGTCCACATAAAGGGGAAAGAGAACATAGTAGCTGATTTTCGTCGCACCCAGCTAAAACAGGGAGACTGGTGCCTAAACCCAGAGGTCTTCTCCCAGTTAACGCAGAAATTCGGCCTCCCCACGGTCGACCTATTTGCCTCCAGAAAGAACAGGAAAGTGGAAAGGTTCTTCTCCATAAATTGTCTGGACGATCCAACAGCTTTTGACGGATTAGCACAGAACTGGTCTCAGGAGGAGGGTTACGCCTTCCCTCCTTTTTCCCTAATTCCGCAGGTCCTGAAAAAAGTCCAGAGGGAGAAAGTGACAATTACCCTAGTGGCCCCAGTGTGGCCGAAAAGGTCCTGGTACTCCTGCCTCCTAGACCTAGCAATAGCCCCCCCTTGCATACTGCCCCCTCGGGAGGATCTATTATATCGAGGCCTGATCCTGCATCCCAATCCAGAAATTTTGCATCTGGCAGCATGGAGGCTGAGAGGGAGATTTGGTTAGGTCGGGGTCTGTCCCAATCTGTAGTATCCACCATTTTGGGAAGTAGGAAAGCCACCACAGCCAGAAAATATAATAAAATCTGGGAAGTCTTTTCCTCCTTTTTAGGGATCAATCCTGACCCCTTCTCTCCTTCAAATGTCTCTAGTGTCCTAGACTTTTTACAAGCTGGCTTGGATAAGGGTCTTAGTGCTTCCACCCTAAGAGTACATGTGGCAGCCTTGAGTTACTACTTCGATTCCCAGCTGGCCCTGCACCCTTGAGTTAAAAGGTTTCTGTCAGCAGCCTCCAGGATCCGCCCTTCGATAAGACCCTTGTCCCCTCCTTGGGACCTAAACACGGTCTTGACGGCCCTGTCACAGAAACCTTTTGAGCCCTTGTCAGACATACCCATAGACATGCTCTCCTTTAAGATGTCCTTTTTACTGGCCATTACTTCAGCTAGGAGGATCTCAGAGATGCAAGCTTTCTCGGCCTTTCCTCCTTATACCCAGGTCTTGGACGACAAAGTTATTATTAGGCCTCTCCCGTCCTTCCAGCCAAAGGTGGTTTCGGACTTCCATAGAAGTCAGGATGTTGTCCTTCCATCCTTTTGCCCTAATCCCTCTAATAGTTTAGAAAGGGAGTATCATTGCCTGGACGTCAAAAGATGTCTGCTTGCTTATTTGGAGTCTACCTCGGCTTGGAGGTTGGAAGAAAACCTCCTTATTCAGTTTTGGGGTAGGAATAAGGGGCGGAAAGTGTCCACGGCAGTTATTGCTAGATGGGTTAAAAGGGCCATTTCCGAAGCCTATTTAGCGCAGGGTCTCTCGCCTCCTTCAGGTTTTGGAGCCCACTCCACCCGAGCGGTAGCTACGTCCTGGGCCGAGAAGGCGGATGCCTCCCTGGCCCAAATTTGTAGAGCAGCAACTTGGAGCTCTCGACATACTTTTTTAAAGCATTACAGGCTCCAACTTCACACGGATTCCGCCTTTGGTAGGAAGGTGCTTCAGGCGGTTGTCCCCCCCTAGTTTCTCATTAATAGTCTATCTCACATGGGGTGCCGTCATGGGTGAGGGGGAAACAACATTGCTTACCGGTAATTGTTTTTCTCGATACCCATGACGGCACCCCCAAAATTTTCCCTTCCCTAAAAAACAAAACAAAAACTAATAGGCTTTAGTTACCCTTTATTAGGTTATATGTGGAGTAGCCCGCTATTTCCTTATAGGTTTCTGAGAGTTTCTCTCTTGAGTATTGAAGAGATATAATGTACCAGTATTGGATCTCTCTCTCTCTCTTCTCTTTACTCTCTTTCTTCTTTTCTTCTTTTTTATTAGTTCTTTTTCTTCTTGAGGGTTCTTCTTAGGGCTTCTTCTTTTTCTCTTTTATTCTCTCTCTTTCTGGAGGGTCTCCTTCTTTGTTCTCTATTTCTGTTTTTCTCTCGTTTTTTCTGGGGGGGGAGAGAGAGGGAGGGTGGGGGAGGGGATGGGGGGGGGGGCTCTTTCTTTCTGGAGAGAGGGGGGGGGAGGGAGAGAGAGGGGGGGCGGGTCTCCTCTCTTTTTTTCTTTCGCTCTTCTTTCTGTTTCCTCTTTCTTCTTTCTTTCTCTTCTTTCTTTTTTTCTCTCTCTTTCTTTTTGGGCTCTCTTTTTTTTTCTTTCTCTTCTTCTTTTCTTCTCTCTCTTTTTTTTTTTTATTCTCTCTTCTTTTCTTTCTCTTTTTTTTCTTCTCTCTCTTCTTTTTCTTCTCTCTCTTTTTTTCTTTCTTTCTCTCTTTTTTTCTTTCTTTTTTTTTCTCTCTCTCTCTTTTTCTCTCTCTCTCTTTTTCTTTCTCTCTCTCTTTCTTTTTCTTTCTCTCTCTCTTTCTTTTTCTTTCTCTCTCTCTTTCTTTTTCTTTCTCTCTCTCTTTCTTTTTCTTTCTCTCTCTCTTCTTTTTCTTTCTCTCTCTCTTTCTTTTTCTTTCTCTCTCTCTCTTTCTTTTTCTTTCTCTCTCTCTCTTTCTTTTTCTTTCTCTCTCTCTTTCTTTTTCTTTCTCTCTTTCGCTTATTCACCTCCGGAGTACTGTTTATTACCATCACTGGTGCTTGGTGGGGGTGTGAACCTTTTATCTTCTCAGGTTTCCTGTCTCGGATGGGAGGTCCCTGGTCGCATGGGGTGCCGTCATGGGTATCGAGAAAAACAATTACCGGTAAGCAATGTTGTTTTTTGCAATTTTTTTTACAAATTTTTGGTAAATTTTTATTTTTATTTTTTGTTTGTTTTTTAAACGAAAACAAAATCTCAGAATAGCCTGGATAAGTCAAAGCATTTTAAAGTTATCAGCACTTAATGTGACACTGGTCAGATTTGCAAAAATGGCCAAGTCCAGAAGGTGAAATAGGGCCGAGTCCTTAAGGGGTTAATACTTTGGCTTGTCACGTAACGCTATTCAATCACAGGAGGCTGGTTTGTTTTGTAGCGCTATTTAGTCACAGGAGGATGATTTGCTGATGATAAATGTTGCGGTGCTTGTCGCTACCAACATATCAGGATGGACCGTCCTTCTTTCCCAAATTAGAGGTTGTAGTCTGTAATCCTTACCGCTAGTTCACTGCTAATAATGTATTTACCAAACTCGTTTTGGAGTTACTTGCTCATTCAATGGCCATGTGACCGCCGGGGCCAGGAGAGTGCAGGAACTGTCGGGTCTTCTATAGACCCTACAGCTACATTTAAAAAAAAATAAAAAATCCCCAATTAAGTAATTTAAAAATGGGGAAAAAAATTAATAAAGTAGACCTATTTGATATTTCCGCTTCCGTAACAACTGGCTCTTTAAATATGACATGATCCACCTCGTCCGATAAACGCCATAATTTTCTTTTTTATAAAAACTGTGTCAAAGCAATTTTTGTCACCTTAAATCACAAAAAGTGCAACTCCAAGTGATCATAAAGGCGTATGTCCCACAAAATGGTACCAATAAAACGGTCGCCTCATCACGCAAAAAAATTTGCCCCTACATAAGAAAATCGCAAAAAAAAAAATGGCTCTCAGAACATGGATACATTAACCCCTTCCCGACCTTTGATGTACTCTTACATCATGGGAACCACTGAGTTCCCGCAATTTGACGTAATCGTCATAGTGATCGCGCAGGCACCGAAGGGGTATATTGACTCAAATTTACCACTGTCGTGAAGTACAATGTGTCACGAGAAAACAATCTCAGAATGTCTTGGATAAGCAAAAGCATTCCAAAGTGTTTTCCACATAACGTGACACCTGTCAGATTTGCAAAATTGGGCTCTGTCAGGAGGGGGGAAATGGCCCGTATGTGAAGTGGTTAATAAATTCTATATTTTATATAATTTCAATTCCATGCAGTACTGAATAGGTGAGTGCCCCCCAATAATTTCTATTGTCTTTTCTTTATCGACATTGGGTGTGTTGTGGGGAGTGCACCGAACCAAATTTCTCAGATCGGTTGAGCTGCTGTCTATCTAGTTTATCTCTTAAAAGTGATAACTAATTGGCTTGGTGAACAAAACATTCATATGTTTGGACCACCGACGGGAAACTCTCCAGATCTCAATCCCATAGAGAACCCGTTGTCAATCTTTAAAAAGCGGGTGGTCAAAAGAACATAGAAATTGTGATAAACTCCAAGCACTAATTAGGAAAAGAATGGGTTTCCAACAGTCAGAGAACTTTCCCAGAAGCTGTCAAGGAGGGTCCACACTAGATTATCACTGTAAATATTGAATCTTTGCATAACCTCAATATACTTGTCAATAAAAGTGAAAAACTTATTAAATGACTGACTATACCATGGAAACATCTGACAAAAAGATCACTGAAGCAGCAAATTGTGTGAAAACAAAGTTGTGGCCATGACTAGCTGGAATACCAGAACAGGAAGTACTAGTTTAACTTAACTTGAGGTAATATTTATGTAAAGTTTCATCCAGTTGTGCGTTTGATAAAATCATTAAATGTGTTTTTTGTTTTTGTTTTGTTTTTTAGAATGCAGTGGGCAGAAACTCTTAAGTATTCACCTTCAGATCCCTCACTGTATCGATAACAAGGAGATCAAATGCATCATGATAAAATTTGAACTTGAGCATGACATTCAAAATGCTGCTATTAAAACTTATGGAGAGGATCTTCAAATGGTATGGCCACATTAGAACATCTTAACTGACAACACTAAGTTTTTCCTGCTCTTCAACCCTGCCAACAGAAAACCAAAGAGAGCTGAAAAATGTAGTACAGGATGTACAAAGAGGGCACTCACGAATCACTTGTGAAGATCTTTGTTTTAAATCAGCAGGCCCTGATGACTTGGGCTAGTTTCACACCAGCGTTAATTTAATCATAACATCCTCTGCCAGAACATGTGGTCTGAGTTCATTGTATCCTGGCGTAGCCAGAAACGGACAGACCCGGCTCAGATCCGGCATTGGTGCCAGTATTCAGCTGGACCATTATAGTCAGTGGGCCCCGGCAGAAAAGACAGTATCTAGCTATGTCGGATGCGATGCTCCATGTGTGAAACTAGCCTTAACTGGATAAAGTGCTGTAGTGTAGTGTAGTGTCTATGCCACATGAAGACTCACTTTGTTGTCATATTGGATACAATTTTATAAATATTTTCCATTGTTTTGTGTAAAAAAAAAAACTGCTGCGTGATTGGCTGTGCACCGTATTGGTGTTCCGATCCATTGCATTTCACACGCTGCTCCGGTCTCTCTGGCCGGTGCACCTGATTGGCTGTGTGCAGAGACTTTGGATCGCCGCTTCGTGGCCTGCTGGGCCGCAGCTTTCGTCGCTTGGTTGGGGCGGGCATTCTGGCGCGAATTCTTCCTGCCCTACTTCCCCCTCCCCCAGAAACCTGCTGAGCTTCACCCCCGCTCCTTTAAGACAGCCTTAACCCATTTCTGGCCAGCCACCTCTTTAGGCTGGCACGGATTATCTGGGGTTCTACCTCTAGTGCAGTGTGCCGTAAGGTGGAGGAACTTGACCCCTTTCCTACCGCTTGTTCACTTGAGGCCAGCATCCTAGTTTCATAAAAATAAAATAAAAATGTGCGTCCATACGGGTCATCCTCCTCAGCCCTCATCACGGCAGGACCACCCTGTCTGTGTGGTACCAGACTGGGCCAGTGTCCTATCTCTGATAAGGAGGACCTTTCATAGTTCCCAATCCGCCCTCCGGGGCAGTTTGGTTGATAATTCTCCACCTTTGCAAATCCCGTGGAGGACAGCTGAAGTATTCCCAATCCACCCTCTGGGTCAGGGCTGGCCAACCTGCGGCTCTCCAGCTGTTGCAAAACTACAACTCCCAGCATGCTCAGACAGCCTACAGGTATCAGTCTACAGCATGGCATGGTGGAAATTGTAGTTTTACAACAGCTGGATAGCCGCAGGTTGGCCAGTCCTGCTCTGGGTCATTTGGTTGATAATTCTCCACCTGCGCAATCCAGTGGGGGACCGCTGGAACCTCCCAATCCACCCTCCGGGATCGTTTGGTTGATATTGTACTGCCTGCGCAATCCGGTGGAGAGACCTCTAGAAGTTCCCATTCAACCTCCTGGATAGTTTGGTTGATAAGTCCCCACCTGTGCAGTCCACAACTGCCAGGGGCGAGATTCTGAATAGTGGACCTACGCGCAAGCCGACCACAGCAGGAGAATCTTTTCTCCTTGAATATCTCCGCACCCCCACCCTTCCTCCCTGGGTCTGTGAGGGGAAGGGGGGGGGGGGGGTGGAGCGGTGGAGGCAGAATCACTGATTCAGACCCTGACATGAGTCTGAAGCAATCTCGCTAGATTGTGTCTATGGTGGCAAGCAGTACTTGTCGTATGCATTACCCCCTTCCTTAGGCAGAGTAACTGCACTACTTTGGGATATAGTACTTGCCTTATACATTGTCCCCTGCCATAGGTGGACTAAGTACAAGAACACTGGTTTCAGTGCCGGACGTATACATTCCCCCTTCTGCAGGTGGCGGAATTGCATCTCCATTGGGTTCGGTACCTGCCGTATGCATTAGCCCCTTCCTTAGGTGGCGCGATGACATTCTCACTGGTTACAATGTGTGCTGTATGCATTACCCCTTTACTTAGGTGCAATAATTGCACTCCTGAGGGGTACAGGACTCGCCATATGCACTAGTTCTCGCCATGGGCATTCGCCCCTTTTCATAGGTGGAGTATTTTCCCTGCCACTGGCTTAAGTACTTGCCGTATGTGATTCCACCTTCCACCATAGGTAGGGTAATTGCACTACCATTGAATACGGTCCCGACTGTCGCGCTATCCTTCCATAGGCGGAGTGTTGCACATCACCGTGCTTCCTGTTGCATTACCCCCTTCCACAAGTGATCCATTAGCGGGGGAATAACTAAACATCTTCAGATGCTGCAATTCGACTGCGCCACGGCTCTAGGTGCCTTCGCTTATTTCACAAGGGGGCGTGGCAACAGTCGGTACTTGCGGCTGCCCTGTACTCTTACTTTAGTTCTCTATGGGTGCTGCCAGTGGATACGATGGCTATTCCTCATTGTATCCTTTTCTTTTGGTTCTGGTTTTGCGCATGATTATAACATCCTGTGTCTTCTCAGGGTGTTTGCTAGGATCACTTGTGTCCTAGAGACCCCCATCTCCATGGGCCTCCATTGTTCCAGTCGGTCATGATATTGTCCGCATCAATGCGTAGTGCATACACCATTGCACATATATGGTGAGAACGTTCCAGCGAGTCGAGTGTTTCACAGACTCTGTATTCTCTATCCACAACTCCTCCATCTTTGAGAAAGTGGTTATGCTGGCACTCTAGTTTAGCTACTACAACATGTTCTCCTACACAGGTGCAGTTTTCTGCTATTGCTCGAGTGGGTGATCGCTGCAGTGGGCTGGCGCTAGCTCAGCAGTTGCTCCTGTTCCGCACCCTTCCAGATAGTTTTTAAGTTTAGCTCTACTTAACTGGAGCAGTATGGTACGTGGCTTCCACGGATCGTCTCGGGTTTCCCTTTTTAGTTTTGCGCTGATGGGGCAAGCGCTGGCTACTTCTGTGGGAGTAGTATTGCTTTACCACTACATACTTGGGTTCTTACTGCACAGCTAATTCGTCAGGTGGTGGACTCTTCTAGCACTGAATTCAGTGGCCTCTGCGGGTGGCCCCCTCCTCTGCTGGTATGGGGCTAGAAATACAGTGCAACTCCCCTTACCTGGCTTCCTGCGGCGTGGGCGCCCTGATATCTCCTTGGCGGGAGTTCTTCCTCCTTTACGTGTATCCCCCTCCTACCCAGGGTTCTATGAAAGATCAAGATGGAGGGCATTCCGACAAATCCTAGTCGCTCCAGATTGGCCCCGTCGCGCATGGTACGCCGACCTTGTTCTCCTTCTAGGAGACGTCCCTTAATCACTGCCACTCAGACGACCTTCTTTCACAGGGTCCGGTCTTACATCAGCATTTAGGGTTTTTTGGTTTGTCGGCGTAGCTATTGACACCCCCGTTCTGACGTGGAGAAGGTTTTCGGTAGACGTCATCCACACTATGATTCAGGCCAGGAAACTTGCATCGCCCAGGATCTATTATAGGACCTGGAGGTCCTTCCTGGGCTTCTGTGAAAGCCGGGACATCCCCTCACTCAGTTTTTTTTTCTCTCCCCATGGTCCTATCCTTTCTACAATCAGTGTTTGACCTTTGTTTAGCCCTTAGTTCCTTGATGGGTCAGGTGTTGGCGCTTCTATCCTGGGGGACACAGCTTTTCCAGTGTCCTCTGGCTCCCCTGGTGCCATGAAAACCTTCCTTCAGGGAGTGGCACATATGGTTCCTCCGTACCGTCCTCTACCGTCTTGGGATCTGAATATAGTTTTCTCAGCGCTCCAGTCTTCTCCCTTTGAGCCATTGCGGGAGATCTCACGCAGACTCCTGTCCTAGAAGGTAGTTTTTCTTGTGACACCTCCATCAGATGGGTGTCCGAGTTGGGGGTGCTCTCTTGCAGAGAACCCTTCCTGGCTCTTCACAAGGATAAGGTGGTTCCCCGGCCCATTCCTTCTTTCTCCCGAAGGTGGTCTCTGACTTTCATATTGATGAAGAAATTGTCCTTCCTTCACTTTCCCTCTCCTTCACACCATAGGGAAGGGAGTTACATCATTGGATGTTGTCAGGGCTCTGATTATTATTGGCAACCTCCAGTCCCTTCCGGCATACGGAACCCCTTTTTGTAATCCAGGGGGTCCTCTCAAAGGAATGGCGGCCTCCAAGGTGGCAATTGCACGTTGGATTCGGTCTGCAAGTGCTGAAGCATACAGCGCCCGGGGCAGGGTTCCGCCCTTACGTGTCATGGCTTACTTCACCAGAGCGGTAGGAATCGCGCTTCGGCTGCACAGTTGTGTAAGGTGACTACTTGGTCCTCCTTACACACATTCACAAAATTTTACCAGGTGCATACTTATGCATCAGCGGACGCTGCCTTAGGCTGCATGGTCTTGCAGGCGGCAGTTTATTAGATGCCTGCAGGGACGCATGCTTCCATGGGTCTGTGGTTTTTCCCTCCCTGTGGACTGCTTTTGGACATCCCACGGTTCCTGTGTCCCCCAATGAATATGGGCAAGAAAAGGATAACTTACCAGTAAAATCTTTCTCGCTCTTCATTGGGGGACACATCACCCACCCAGTATTGTTGTTCGGCCACAGTTGTGGCAGTTGCTGGTTAGAGCCCTGTTGGGTCTTTTGGCATGGTTGGTGTTCCATGTTTTTTTCTCTGGTTAGCTTGCTTCTCCTATTGCTTGTGCACAAACTAAAGCTCTCTCTCCAGGCTGGAGGGGGTATAGCTGCCAGGGGAGGAGCTAACAGCTTTATCTAGTGTCAATGCCTCCTAGAGGACATAGCTATACCTATAAAATCTCCTTTTGCAGAACTCCCATAGAAATGAATAGCGATCATGTAGTGTAACCCTTTTTTTTTTTTATTATTATATTGATGGCCAATCCTTAGGATAGGTCATCAATGTCTTGGTGGGGGTCTGACTTCCAGCTCCGCTAATCAACTGTTTGAAACCTAGGTTGATGACCTGTCCTTAGGAGATATATAATATTATAATATATATATATATATATATATATATATATATATATATACATACATACATACATACATACATTGCCTGTCCAAAAGAAACTGTCGCCACCTGGATTTAACTAAGCAAATGGTTATGACCCTCCTATTGGATAATTACTGCATGGGCGATTTATCTTTCCTTTGGCAATAGGTTTATTTAACCCCAACTGATGCAATGAGTTGCTTCTCATTTCTTAAACAACCATGTCAAAAGACTCCTCTCGTGGTCGTGGAAAAGATGTTAGAAGGTTTAAATTATTGGCATGCATCAAGCAGAGAAAACATCTAAGGAGATTGCAGAAACTACTAAAATTGGGTTAAGAACTGTCCAATGCATTATTAAAAACTGGAAGGATAGTGGGGACCCATCGTATTCGAGGAAGAAATGTAGTGGGAAAAAAATCCTGAATGAGCGTGATCGGCTGTCACTTAAACGTTTAATGAAATCAAATTGAAGAAAAAACTGTAGAACTCAGGGCTATGTTTAATAGTGAAAGTAAGAGCATTTCCACACACACAATGCAAAGGGAAGTCAAGGGATTGGGACTGGTCAGCTGTGTAGCCGTAAGAAAACCACTAATCAGTGAGGCAAACCAGAAAAAAGGCTTCAATTTGCTAGGGAGCATAAAGATTGGACTCTGGAGCAATGGAAGAAGGTCATATGGTCTGAGTCCAGATGTACCCTGTTCCAGAGTGATGGGCGCATCAGGGTAAGAAGAGAGGCAGATGAAGCGATGCACCCATCATGCCTAGTGCCTACTGTACAAGCCTGTGGGGGCAGTGCTATGATCTGGGGTTGCTGCAGTTGCTCAGGTCTAGTTTCAGCAACAGTATGTGCTCCAAGAATGAGGTCAGCTGACTACCTGAACATACTGAATGACCAGGTTATTCCATCAATGGATTTTTTTTCTTCCCTGATGGCATGGGCATATTCCAAGATGACTATGCCAGGATTCATCGGGCTCAAATTGTGAAAGAGTGGTACAGGGAGCATGAGACATTCTTTTCACACATGAATTGACCACCACAGAGTCCAGACCTTAACCCCATTGGGAATCATTGGGATGTGCTGGAGAAGGCAGCAGTCAGACTCATGTGCAGTTGCAGTGCAGTGCAGGCTCAATGCAAAATCCTGGTGAAAAATAAATGGAACACTGGATGGAAATAAATCTTGCCACAGCGAATGCGTGCCGTAATCAAAGCTAAAGGTGGTCTAACGAAATATTAGGGAGTGTGTGCCCCTCCCCCCCCAATCTCCCTCATCCCTCCAAGCCAGCAGTACCTGTGTAAGAATTCATACGTGCCTGCTTCCCACTCCTCTATTCTGGCTCATTGGTTGTATTCACTGGACTCCCTGTCCTCTTCTGTAAACTTCCGCATGGATGAGGTCACATGTGTTGCTGCAGCCAATGACTGGCCTCAGCAGCAACATGTCTCCAAGTGGCACTTAAGTCAGATGGGGAGTATGAATATTTCCACAGGCTGGGTTGGAAATTTAAAAACCCTTTTAAAGTAAACAGTTGGATTGTTCACACAGGTGATCATATACAAGGTTGATGTGATTAAAATTTAGTAAGTGTGCTGCTAGCATATTAGTCTAATCGGCCTGTAAAGGACTGTAATGGACTTAAAGCAACTTTTATTGTATACAATTCTTTATTTTTATTTTTTCTCATTGTGCAGAAAGTGCATATTGCATCACCTCAGCAAACTGACAAATTACAAGCTGGTTTGACAGGTATGTATGATGATTCTACAATTTCCTAGTATATATTTACCTAGTGTATACTGTGTATTTTTGTATTTATTTTTTTGCCATTGATATTTGTGCTCCCTGACTCCATACTGATCGTATAACGTGTCATAGGAGGAGCTGACCGCTCTAGATTCAAGTGCTGTATAACAAGAATGCAAGTGTTCTAAAATCTCTACATGCCGCTTGTGAGGTGATCTTACAACTTTTGGATTGAAGAACATACATTTAATTAAAAAGTGGAACTATTATTACTGTGTGTTTAGATGGGGGGGTGAGGAACATATATTTTTTTAGTGATTTATTTATTTTTTCTTCTAATCTGCCACAATTCATTTTGCAGCTAATTTTTTTTTCTTTTATATGAAATTTGAAAAATTTAAAACAAAAAATGTTATATACTGGGAAGTTGTAAATCTTTTTTTTCAGTTAATCTTTATTTGCTTCCAGATTGTCAAAAAGTAGTCTGCATTGAGGAACAAGAGTCTGCCGCAGTCGTCAGTGATAGCACTAGGTAAGATATTGACATTTTGTTACAAAACGCGTCTCACTGAAACTTAGGGCCCTTTTACACAGGCCAACAATTGGAGCAATTATCAGGAACGCTCGTATGAATGCGTGTTCCCGATAACTAGCCCGTACTAAAGTGCTGCAGATCAACTGACAAATGTGCATCTTTCCTGCAAAACCCAAGATCCTTGTTTGTCAGATGCACATCACCTGGTAACAAATAGGGTCTTGCTTCCCAAAGATTGATCATACCCATACATCATCAAGCATTGTTTCATGTCCGTGTAGTTAACATCGGGGCAATGATCAGGAATGAACATCCTTGTGCCCACTCTATGTAAAAGGGCCTTTTGGGTTATGTTGTATTTGCATTAACAGCATCTGGGAAACGTTCGTCTTTGTACTCGTAAAAAAAGTAAGGACGGTTGGTTTTAAATGTTAGTCTGCTCTCTAGTGGTGATACACCATACCAAGCTACTACATGGTTGATAAACATGTCACCAATAATAGTCACATATTAGAAACTGAAAAAATGTGGTAACTTGCTAGAATTTTTTAATGTGTGCTCTGGGCTTGACGTCACTCCATTATTGATCGCAAGCAACTTTTGTCTATAGGGTTCTGGAGTTCATTGAAGAGAATAAACCTTCGGAGGTTTCGAGCAAGGTATGATGTTATACTCTGTTACAGTAGATGTATTGCTAAAGCTCTGTTTATTTGATAAATATTGCCTAAGCTCTTGAAGACAACATTAAATGGGTTCTATTCTAGTGGTTGCTTTTGTACAGTATATTGCTGTATATACTGTAATTTTTATTTTATTTTTCTGTTAAGGAGCCCTTAGTCATCTGTGCTTCACAACACTGTGGGGGAACAGTGGAATACAATTATTATATGGCAATTATAACCTATAGACATGATCACTATAAATGTTGGGAGCATTTCACACCGCATTAGCCCTACAGTGTATTCTAGAAACATCATTTTAATGGGTTTGTCTATTGAAAAGAAACCTGCGTCTAGCTTCTCTGACCCTCAGTGATGAGCTGTTAGACAGTATCTGGGTAGTTAGACAGAGGGAGGGGGCATCTGATCGTGAAATAACAAGGCTCTGATCTGTTGCTTTGACAACTTTGGGCCTTGCAAAGGTTCCCAGTGCCATCATATCAAACTGCCTGGCAAACTGTCTGAGGCATCTCCTATCGGGCAGCCTGTGAAAATCCCATAGACTGCAATAGTATTCTATTACAGTCCATGGGATAAACGATGAGAAGATCGCATGTACAAGTCCTGTAAGGACTAAAAATTACAGTATTTAAATAAAAAGAAAACCCAATATTAAAATTAAATCTGCTAGTTAAAAAAAATAAAAATTCAGCATGTATACGGGGATCAGAAAATACCATAGAATGTGTTGTAATGCATTTTGCTGCACGTTTGCATTGCAGAATCCTCACTCGAAGTCTGCAAGAAATTTGCAACATGTGAGCTAAGGCTACATGCACGCAACCGTATGTGTTTTTTGCGGAACTGCCCCAAAAGTGCCTAAAACGGACAAAAATAGGACATGTTCTATTTTATTTTTGCGGGGCTAAAGAACAGACCTACTGATGCTGACCCATTGATATTTTTTTTTATATGCTTTTTTTCAGAATTCAATATTAACTACTAGTGAAACGAGAAGGCATCACCTGAAGCAGCAGCCAGCAGAAAAGTAAAATTTTCTCTATCAATGTTAATTTTAATCTTTGATTTAATTGGGTTTCAGGTTAGATGTTTTTAACTCTGCATGTACATGGCGCAGTCCATTGTGGGATCAGCTAATTGCTGGGCTGCACATATATATGCTATTGCTATCAAATGTCATGTAAAGGCGCAGGTCGGAAAATATATTGCAGCCTGACAGCAGTGATCCACAAGTGGATTCTACTTTAGGACCGCACACATTTTCTTTGAAACCAGGAAAAAAAACTAATCCATTAAAATGGTGGAATAAGTAAGGATAACAATGAGCAATCAAAAAGCAGTTTATTATACAACAATATGCTATATTTGTTATATGTACTTGTACTGTATTAAAGTATCTAATCCTTAGTCCATTTTTTCAGAAAAGTAGTTGATATTTTTGATTTTCCAAAATCATCCGAGTCTCCATCAGATATAGAGGTAAGATGTGCTTACAGTTCGATTTGCAGAACAGTGTTTATAGAAATCTGTGTGTGTGTGTGTGTGTGTGTGTGTGTGTGTGTGTGAATGAATTAGGCAATGTTTGCGATCTTTGAAAATTATCTATGAAGTTTTGCTATGTATGTAAAATCGTGGCTTTACCATATGATATATGTAATGAATTCACAGACAACTATGGAAAATTTTAATGTAATTCATGTTTTTACACATTATTGATCATGTTATTGTCAATCACTTTGTTAATTTGACCCACCTAAGCATTGTGGGTATAAATGTAGATGCTGTGACACCAATTGTTATGCTTGGGAAAGACTGCAATGAGCAGTTGAAACGTTGCACAGGGGAAATAAAGCGGGTCGCTCTTCACTTTTATCCTGGAGTGTGCTGCCTCTTTGAAAAATCTAAAACCATTTTGACCGAGCAGCCTAAGGTCAGAGGATTCTGCACCCGACTTCATTTACAAGTGCTGCTGTCCTTGCTTTGTGGTGTGTGTGTGTGTGTATATACACACACACACACACACACACACACACCTTCTCATTCAAAGAGTTTTCTTTATTTTCATGACTATGAAAATTGTAGATTCACACTGAAGGCATCAAAACTATCAATTAGCACATGTGGCATTATATGCATAACAAAAAAGTGTGAAACAACTGAAAATATGTCATCTTCTAGGTTCTTCAAAGTAGCCACCTTTTGCTTTGATTACTGCTTTGCACACTCTTCTCTTGATGAGCTTCAAGAGGTAGTCACCTAAAATGGTTTTCCAACAGTCTTGAAGGAGTTCCCAGAGATGCTTAGCACTTGTTGGCCCTTTTGCCTTCACTCTGCGGCCCAGCTCACCCCAAACCATCTCGATTGGGTTCAGGTCCGGTGACTGTGGAGTCCAGGTCATCTGGCGCAGCACCCCATCACTCTCCTTCATGGTCAAATAGCCCTTACACAGCCTGGAGGTGTGTTTGGGGTCATTGTCCTGTTGAAAAATAAATGATGGTCCAACTAAACGTAAACCGGATGGAATAGCATGCCACTGCAAGATGCTGTGGTAGCCATGCTGGTTCAGTATGCCTTCAATTTTGAATAAATACCCAACAGTGTCACCAGCAAAGCACCCCCACACCATCACACCTCCTCCTCCATGCTTCACGGTGGGAACCAGGCATGTAGAGTCCATCTGTTCACCTTTTCTGTGTCGCACAAAGACACGGTGGTTGGAACCAAAGATCTCAAATTTGGACTCATCAGACCAAAGCACAGATTTCCACTGGTCTAATGTCCATTCCTTGTGTTCTTTAGCCCAAACAAGTCTCTTCTGCTTGTTGCCTGTCCTTAGCAGTGGTTTCCTAGCAGATATTCTACCATGAAGGCCTGATTCACACAGTCTCCTCTTAACAGTTGTTCTAGAGATGTGTCTGCTGCTAGAACTCTGTGTGACATTGACCTGGTCTCTAATCTGAGCTGCTGTTAACCTGCGATTTCTGAGGCTGGTGACTCGGATGAACTTATCCTCCGCAGCAGAGGTGACTCTTGGTCTTCCTTTCCTGGGGCGGTCCGCATGTGAGCCAGTTTCTTTGTAGCGCGTGATGGTTTTTGTGACTGCACTTGTGGACACTTTCAACGTTTTCCCAATTTTTCAGACTGACGGACCTTCATTTCTTAAAGTAATGATGGCCACTCGTTTTTCTTTGCTGCTTTTTTTCTTGCCATAATACAAATTCTAACAGTCTATTCAGTAAGACTATCAGCTGTGTATCCACCTGACTTCTCCACAACGCAACTGATGGTCCCAACCCCATTTATAAAGCAAGAAATCCCACTTATTAAACCTGACAGGGCACACCTGTGAAGTGAAAACCATTTCAGGTGACTACCTCTTGAAGCTCATCAAGAGAATGCCAAGTGTGCGCAAAGCAGTAATCAAAGCAAAAGGTGGCTACTTTGAAGAACCTAGAAGATGACATATTTTCAGTTGTTTCACACTTTTTTGTTATGCATATAATGCCACATGTGTTAAATTATAGTTTTGATGCCTTCAATGTGAATCTACAATTTTCATAGTCATGAAAATAAAGAAAACTCTTTGAATGAGAAGGTGTGTTTACAAACTTTTGGTCTGTACTGTATGTGTGTGTGTATGTATTTATATTTATATATATATATATATATATATATATATATATATATATATATATATATATATATATATATAGCAAAAAAAGAAGGCAGCACTCCAAGTAGTGAAGAAAAAGTGGACGATTTATTCACCCAACGATACAAGTTTGTGTGCTGCTTCTTTTCTATATCCAAGGCAGCACAAACCGTAGCCAAAGTCAGGAGTGCCCGCAGTTAGACGTGACCCACTGTCAAGATATACAAAAAGGAAAAGACTGCAGCACTTCCAATAAGTGAAAAAAAATATGAAGTCCTTTATTCACCCATGCAACGTTTCAGTCCGCTTTCTGGGACTGTTCTCAAGCAATACATACATGGTCACTGTGCATATTTATAAGGTGTCGATACATTTACATAATTGCTAATCACTTAATAGTAATAAACAAAATTCTCATATAATATACGTTAAAAGACCAGCAATATAAATCCTAATACATCGTATACATACTAAAGTGCTCTTGTGTTAAAAAATTCATATGTAAAACCCAGCATTATCAATAATTGGTGTACATGATCATTAGGTGCAGGGGGTGGTAACCTATGGGGAACACAGACCGCTCACCTGAAGAACAATCAGTCGTCATAGCGTACAGAATGTTCCAGTGCGCATGTCCGCGTCATCGTCACGTGATGCATCACATGATCGGATAAAATATCGTATATCACTGGTATAAGGTTCCCATGCGCATGTCCGTGCGTCACTGTCACGTGATACTTCACATGACCTTGAAAGCATAATAGCGTATCCTAGTAACCAGGTAGTAATATAGTAAATCGAGCAATGAAGTGTCACCATAGGGAAAATGTAGAGGGAGTGGGAAGTGTTGCGATGAAGCAAACCTAACCTGATCCCGTATCGAGAGGCACATGTGTTGGATAACTGGCCATTACTCGACACATACAGGCCAATCAATCTCACCTGCCTCCCACATGGAATGACCAATTGCAAAATATAATATCCTAGTCGCAGACACTTTTTGTATATACACTGAGAAGTACAGAAGGCGCCGCAAAGTGAAATCTCACAAGGCGGCGTCCCCTGGGTCTCCCAGCGAGATCATAAAGGTCATCAGGATCCATCATACATGTCATACCTAATATAAAAAACTTTAATCAATCAAAAAAAGAAAAATGAAAAGAAAAATACCAAAAAGTCAATACGGCCGACTGTGTTTCTTTCTATTTCGCGAGACGGTCATATATTCACCATCCGGAACAACCCTTAAAAAATAATAGTGTTAGACCTAAAAACAACTATATACAAACGCTGTATGAGATAGAGAAGAGACAGCAGGTTAGAATGGACTAATCGAGCAAATAACCATGGTCTAAAATCAACATTGAGACCATTTGGTCTTGGCGTATTAAGTTTAAATATCCACTCTGCTTCCCGTTTTTTCAATGATTTGACACAATTACCCCCCGTTCTTGGAGGGGGAATCTGATCAATAATCATGAATTTGAGATCACATTTGTTGTTGTTTTTTTTGGTTTTTTATCAACAAAGTGTTTGGACACCGGTAAATCTTTGCATTGCTTTCTAATCTAATAGCAGTGTTGGTTACTAGGATATGCTGTTATGCTTTCACGGATCATGTGAAGTATCACGTGACAGTGACGCGCGGACATGCGCATGGGAACCTTATACCAGTCGTACAATGTTTTATCCGATCATGTGATGCATGACGTGACGATGATGCGCGGACCTGCGCACTGAAATATTCTGTACGTTATGTAATTATGCAGACTGATTGTGTTCTTCAGGTGAGCGATCTGTGTTCCCCATAGATTACACTGATTAATTATGGATAATGCTGGGTTTTACATATGAATTATTTTTTAAAATATATTAACACGAGAGCACAGAGCACTTTAGTATGTATACGATGTATTATGATTCATATTACTGGTCTTTTAATGTATATTATGTGAAAATTTTGTTTATTACTATTAAGTGATTAGCAATTATATAAATGTATCGACAACTTATAAATATGCACAGTGAGCATGTATGTATTGCTTGAGAATGGTCCCAGAAAGTGGACTGAAACGTCGCATGGGTGAATAAAGGACTTTAAAAAAAAATTCACATAGAGATATATATATATATATATCTATATATCTCAATGCAACAGCACCCTGCATACCAGATGAAGTACAATAATGCCATATTTACAAAAAATATTATAGTGCTAATGCTACGCTTATTTATAAAGTGAGATGCTTGGCAAATGCTTTTTGTACAAAACCATCTGAGCCCGTCTGCCGTACGTCAAGGTGATCTGTTAGACGGGTCCTAACACGAAGTGGTACCTGTTATGCGCCATAATGGCCGCCATAAAGTTCAGGAAGTGTTGGATCCACATGCATGCTGGGTCCACTCTGCCTTTTACCATTTTTGGTGCCATAATGGCCTCTATTACTTACAAGGGAGGCAGGTACCAACATGCATGCCAAGCCCATTCCATACCTTTCCTTGTGCCAGACAGCTTCCAATGAATATACTGAGAGCAGCCCACAGCTTTATACTGAGACTAATTAAAATCAGCTTATGGGGCAGACAAGCTAATCAGGAGTGCACGACTCGCTGGAGTGCCACATCTACACAAGGAAAGGTATGGAGTGGGCTCGGCATGCATGTTGGTACCTGCATCCCTTGTAAGTAATAGAGGCCATTATGGCACCAAAAATGGTAAAAAAGTAGAGTGGCCCCAGCATGCATGTGGATCCAACACTTCCTGAACTTTATGGCGGCCAGTATGGTGCATAACAGGTAGTATTTAGTGTTAGGACCCATCTTACAGAGATCACCTTGATGTTTGGCAGACGGGCTCAGATGGTTTTGTACAAAATGCATTTGCCAAGCATCTCACTTTATAAATGAGCATAGCATTAGCACTATAATATTTTTTGTGACTATGGCTTTATTGTTATTGTACTTTATCTGGTTTGCAGGGTGCTTCTGCATTGTTTTTTTTTTTTTTTCCCCATGGATAGATAGATATAGATATATATATATATAGATATATATATAGATATATATATATAGATATATATATAGATATATATATATATATAGATATATATATATATATATATATATATATATATATATATATATATATATATATATATATATATATATATATATATATAGCTAGGAGTTCTCCAGAATAGTGCATCGTCAAAATAGAGAAGCACTAATAAAATCAGGAATGTCAGTCTCTACTTTATACTACCCTTGATAGCACAGCGCTTGTTTGATTCCCTATTTCCAGCAGTCCCATGTATGCCTGCCTACCGTTTGATTTAATTGGGGGGGGGGGGATCCAGCAGTCAGACTCCTGATAATCAGACACTAACTCTGATGAAGCACTTATTCCCTGTCTATCTGTATAATAACCCTGGTAGGATGTTTGTTGTATGCAGCTAATGTGTATGTGCCAGACACGTTCAACCACCCAAAAAATGGTATGTAGTAGAAATATCAGTCAGTTTATGCAGTAGTGTCGAAAATCTGTATTAACCGGTAGTAAGCAGAGATTTTTTTTTATTTTTATTTTTTTAAAAGGTTTAACACGAAAAATAAAACAAAGGTACACTCTTGCATTTCAGGTGTCAGTTGTAAAGGACGATGTTCTAAGTCCAATGGCTTCATGCAGCAGGTACATGTTGGGCTATCGTACAGTGTTCTTTAAATGTCTTATGTTAATTTAGTTTTAAAAAAAAAACTGCATTGTATACTTAGAAATGATATCTAAGCACTGTACTTTTTAAAGGGCATCTGTCAGCATATTTGTACCTATAAAACTTGAGCATCAAGGGGCGTTGCCATTACACCTAGAGGCTCTGCGCTCTCTACAACTGCTACGCTCTCTGCACCTTGACAGAGCCAGGCACTGTAAAAGTCATCACGCCTGGCTCTGTCAATCTAAGTGTAGAGGGCACAGTAGTTGCAGAGAGAGCAGAGCCTCTAGGAGTAAAGGCAACATCCCCATTGCTTCTTGAGGTGCATATGTCCTTTAAGTATTCATTAAAGAGGGTGTAAAATCTCTCTCGTTGAGTTCATTGGGGGACACAGGACAGTGGGTATAGCTGCTGCCGCTAGGAGGCAATAGTAGGTTAAAAAGTGTTAGCTCCTTCTGCCGGCTATATCCCCTCCAGCCTGGAGAGAGCATATCAGCTTGTGCCAAGCAGTAGGAGGAGAAGAAATCAGAAATGAAATGGCACAACAATAACCAGTGGATCTGAACCCAAAACTGAGGATCCTACCAGTTAATCAACTGAAGTCACCTGCGTAAAATTTGGAAACAAAAAACAAAGGGTGGGAGCTGTGTCCCCCAATGAACTCTGCGAGAATTTACAGGTGACTCCACAAAAATCTTGTTTTCTCGCTCGTATCATTGGGGGACACAGGACCGTCAGTATAGCTTCTCCTGCCGCTAGGAGGCAACACTAGGTTAAAACATGTTAGCTCCTCCAGCCTGGAGAGAGCATATCCGTTTTTAGCTTGGTGTCGTAGGAGGCAAACCTCTCTGCTCTGCCGGATCAATTCTGCTATTTTTTATTTTTTAGTTTCCTTTTCAGGCTGGAGGAACAGGGCCACTTGGCCTCCCTGTTCTCCCGGGGACCATGGCCCGGGTCTGCTCCATCCCAGTCCAGCTCCTCCAAGGAGGGGAGGACCAGGGCAGCCTCGCTCCCCTGCTTCCAGCCAGCCACTTTGGGGCCAGCAGCTGAGGAGGTGACCTGCTGGACCCGTCGAGGGAGGGTGAACAAAAGAGGAGGAAGATGGGGTGAGTAAGCCGAATTGGGTGAGTATTCCTGTGTCTCCCCCCCCCCCCCCCCCCCTCTATTCCCCGCTTCCCTTTTTCCCTCCCTGGGACCCAATTGTCCTCCTCCCTTGGGGTTTGGCTGTGTCTTGGGGTGGAATCTCCTTCTGGCGGCTGACCGGAAGTGTTCCGCTGCCCTCCCCTCTAATTTAAGTCCCTATTTGGGCCTACCCCGATTCCTCCGCAGGTGCAGTCGGAGCTCAGGTGGTGGGTCTCGACTCCAACCTTGGTCTCCAGCAAATCTTTTCTCCCAGTCTCATGGTCCGTCATCACCACCGATGCCTGCCTTCTCAAATGGGGTGGAATCTTCTCACCTTGGAAAGTCCAAGGCAAATGGTCTCTGTTGGAATCCAAACTGGCCATCAACATCCTGGAACTTCAGGCTATTCATTTGTCCCTGCTTTATTGGACTGTCGTTCCGGATCCATTCGGGCGGTGATGGCGGAGTCAGACAAAATTCTAAAGTGGGCGCAGGAACATGTACCAGCGCTATCTGCAGTTTACATTCCAGGAGTGAAGAATTGGATGGCGGACTTCCTCAGCCGGAAGACTGTGGACCCGGGCGAGTGGTCTCTGCACCCAGAGGTGTTCGACTCCCATCTGTCTCTGTTGGGGCCATCCGGATGTGGATCTGATGGCATCCAGGATCAACCACAAGCTTCCCACCTTCATCTTGCGGACAAGAGATACCCAGGCATGCGCATTAGACGCACTGGTGGCCCAATGGGACGGCTTTTCTTTCCTGTACATCTTCCTCCCTCTCCTACCCCGGGTTCTTTGCAGGATCAAGAGGGAGGGCATCCAGATGATACTCATCACCCTGGATTGGCCGCGCCGAGCCTGGTACACCGATCTCATCGTTTCTTCTAGGAGACGCTCCGTGGCCTCTTCCGCTCATGGACGACCTTCTCTCTCAGGGACCAGTCTTCCACCAGCATTTAGAATTGCTATGTTTGACAGCGTGGCTATTGAAACCGCAATTCTGAAGCGGTGGGGTTTCTCCGATGGAGTCATTCACACCATAATTAAGGAAGCCGACATCGTCCAAGATATATCACAGAACTTGGAAGTCTTTCCTGCGCTTCTGTGCGGACAATTGCCTCCCTCCGCTCAGTTTCTCCCTTCCCACAATCCTCTCCTTTTTGCAACAGGGGCTGGATTTGGGGCTTGGTCTTAGTTCCCTAAAGAGGCAGGTGTCAGCGCTTGCAATATTTTTTCAGCAACCTCTGGCGCAAAAGGCCCCGGTTAAGACCTTTCTAAAGTGCCGTGTACATACCTTTGCGTCGGCAGATGCAAGGTCTTGTGGGCTGCGGTATGTTAGACTCCCTCAACTGTGTCTACCATGGGTGTGTGGTTTCTTCCCTCCCCGTGGACTGCTTTGGAACGTCAAACATTCCTGTGTCCCCCAATGATACGAGCGAGAACTGGATTTTTGTGAACTCTCCTGTAAAATCTTTCTCGCTGAGTTCATTGGGGGGACACAGCTCCCACCTGTTAGTGTTTTTTTTTTTCAAATTTTGCCGCAGGTGTCTGCAGTTGATTAACTGGTAGGGTCCTCAGTTTTGGGTTCGGATCCATTGGTTATCGTTGTGATATTTAATTTCTGATTTCTTTTCCTCCTACTACTTGGCACAAACTGATTTGCTCTCCAGGCTGGAGGGGATATAGGAGGAAGGAGCTAACACTTTTTAGCCTAGTGTCGCCTCCTAGTGGCAGCAGCAGCTATACCCACAGTCCTTTGTCCCCCAATGAACTCAGCAAGAGATTTTACAGGTGAGTCCACAAAAATCTTGTTTCATCATGTAGACAAAGATAATACAAGGCACTTACTAATGTATTGTGATTGTCCATATTGCCTCCTTTGCTGGCTGGATTAATTTTTCAATCACGTTATACACTGCTTGTATCCTGGGATCCGACCACCCTACAAACAAACAGTGGTGCCCTCGCTTGCACACTATAGGAGAAAATGCCAGTTTGTTCG
The DNA here is from genome assembly GCF_014858855.1 of Bufo gargarizans. Lineage (NCBI taxonomy): Eukaryota > Metazoa > Chordata > Amphibia > Anura > Bufonidae > Bufo > Bufo gargarizans. The sequence goes on from NC_058084.1 coordinate 326,703,952, forward strand.
GACTCCAACAGTCCCAGCAAACAGGGGCCGGCAATATGAACAATCACCATACATTAGTAAGCGTCTTGTATTCACTTTCTCTACATGATAAATGCCATTTACTAAAGTGACACAACCCCTTTTAATACTCGCACAGTTTGGTTTACACTGTAAATTATAAAAGACGTGTAAATGCGCTTACAGGAACCCATTTGGAGTAAAACAACAATTTTGTTAAAATTTCAATTTACAACTTATGATAAATTTAGAATATAATAATTAATTGTTTGATTTGGTCATAAACACTGGAAAACGAACAATACCTGCAGCCGGCGAAGAACACGGTCTTGCCAGATAACTGAAGCCAAAAAGGTATTTATTTTTATTTATTTTTTAGCCCTGATGGTAATGGTGTACTTTTACTTGTTTAGATGCAGATGTACTATAATTGAGGTATAATTTATCTCCCCATATATTTTTTATTTTGTCTTTGTTGCTCTGACACTGTTCAGATGGACAATACTTATTGCACTTGATCAATCGAAGGAGTCAGATTTGGCTAGTATAGCTGGGCTTTCATTTGGATGTTTACCTCGCCACTCAAATGTAGATGTATGTGTGTTCAATTTAGTTTCAATCTGCACTCTTGTAAGCTAATGATGATTTAGTTAGTCAACTTGCATCGCATACCTAACCTAACTTTTCTCTTACCGAAAGTATGAACTCCATCAAAAGTATTATGTTGATTTTATTGTACTTTTTTTTATTTATTTTTTTATGCTGACTGTAATTTTCACAGAAAAGTCTACTACAGTGTTGTGCATGGGCTTTTTATGTTCTTTGAATTCACGTGCCATGCCCCAACGCCTTATAGGCCCCTTTTAATCAAGCAAGTTTTTCGCGCGGGTGCAATGCCTGATGCAAATGCATTGCACCCACACGGAATCCGGACCCATTCATTTCAATGGGGCTGTGTACATGTGCGTTGGTTTTCACGCATCACTGTTGCGTTGCGTGAAAATCGCAGCATGTTCTATATTCTGCAATTTTCACGCAAAGCTGGCCCCATAGAAGGGAATGGAGCTGCGTGAAAAGCAAGCAAGTGCGGATGCGATACGTTTTTCACGCATGGTTGCTAAGAGCCGTTTGTATACATTCAGTTTTTTATCACGCACATGCAAAATACACTAAATCGCGTTGCACCCGCGTGATAAAAACTGAACACGATCGCAGGCAAAACTGAATGACTTTGCCTGCAAAATCGGGCATTTTTCACTGAACGCATTCACAATGCATCTGGACACTAATTTGTGTGGCTGCCTTGCAGTATGATTCATACAGTATCTGCATGCAGTTCTGGTTACCGCCCATAGGTTAAATGCATATGGATTATGTAATAGAAGTCTTATAAAATAATATTTGGAGCCCTAATGGGACAAGAACAACAGGAGAGTGAATGTGAAATCTTAAATCTTAAATTAAATCTTAAATCTGTCACTAGCATATTGGCAATTTTTTATTTATTTTTATGAATCTATGTGTAATAAAGTACCTTATTTCCATATGTCTTGTTCTTTTTTTTTTTTTTTTTTCTGCGTCTTGTCATTTCTTCAAAAAAACGCTTTTTATGATATGTAAATGAAGCTGTAAGGAGCCCAGAGGGGCGTTATTCTTTGTCACCGGCACTGCGCCTGTGCGGGATTTCGGATGCGGGCGAGAGGAGGATGGGAGGGTGTTTGCCGCAGAGCGTGGCGGGGGGCACTTAGCCACGCCTCTGGGAGGCGATTTAATTTCAGATGCGGGCGAGAGGAGGATCGGGGGTGTTTGACGCAGAGCGCTGCGCTCGGGGGGGGGGAGCACTTAGCCGCGCCTCTGGGAGGCGATTTAGGCGAACTTGGAGGAGTTCTTAGTTTTCAAATTTAAGCGGGCACGGCACTTCAGAGGGGCGTTCCTGGGCACCGTGGACTAAGAATAATGCCCCTCTGGGCTCCTTACAGCTTCATTTGCATATCATAAAAAGCGTTTTTTTTTTGTTTTTTTTTAAGAAATGACAAGACGCAGAAAAAAAAAGAACAAGACATATGGAAATAAGGTACTTTATTACACATGGATTCATAAAAAAAAATTTGCTAATATGCTAGTGACAGATTCCCTTTAACTGTATGTAATAATGACCTCCTTGATCACCTTGAATTTCCTCCCAACATATATTTTATTTTAAATCCATGTAAATAAAGCTCAAAAGAGCACCTGCTGTTTTTGAAGCCTATGTGTGGTGGTTTAGTGCCATTTTTTATACAGATTCTTGTCATTTCTATAAATTATTATTTTTTTTACTTTTTTTATTTTATAGGTAATCATTACCATATTGGCGGGGGTCCACCTCCCGATACGACCAGCTGTTTGAAGGGTTAGCAGGGCTTTTGCGAACACTACTACCTCCTCAAAATTAATTGTGCATCATCTACTTAGTTCAGATGACTGCGTGTAATTACAACAGGTGGTCTGATTTCATTTTACACTCATAGCCTCCTGCCATTGGAGTTCTATTGGCCATTGCCATTTTTTTTTTTTTTTTCTAGCAAAAATGGCATAGGTTGCAGCACAATTCTTGCTGTCAAAGTACAGAAACAGATTAAAGTTGGCTGGTACTGTCAGTCTTGGTTTGGATCATAGACATAATACTAGTATGAACAGACCATACACAGGGTTTGCATTGCTCATTACTTTTATTTTAATAAAGGGTGTCCTTTGTTTCATTGCTATCCATAACTTCCCCCCTCTCCACTTGTGCAGGCTGGTAACAATGAAGACTCGGGAAGTGATATGAGTTGGATCCTGGAATATCGAAGGAAACCCTCCTCAATATCTGCAGACTATAGCCGTAAAAGGCAAAGACGTAAAAGTAAGCTTAAAGGTAACACAATTTATTTTGGTAATTTGACAACTTAAAATGACACAAATCTTTTGATGTTCATGAAATTATCCTTTTTATTGGTATTATATGAAATTCATAAAATCACCTCTTTAACAGGGCCCACACACAGATCTCTTGCCCAGTCAATCAAATATGGGGCGGAGTATGCTGGGCATTGACGTGTAGCTCCTAGTGCTACAGCCCTCCCAACAGTGCGCCAACTAACTAATTTGCATAAATATAAAAGTAATAAAATCTCTGCAGCAGTACGAGCTAAAAACAAGAGCTTGTTTTAATCATAATGATCAGCCCTACCAGGCAGAACAACTGATTTAATAGGGTTGATCACGCTCTTTAAAGCGATTTGAGTTGGTTTGGGAGTGTGCAGTGCTGGTAAAATACAAGCATGGCTACAGTGCTATACTAGTGCTGTTCGGTGTGGCTCCCAGTTCTCTTTATAGGTAAAAGCCATATAGTGCATGTTCTTATTCAGAGAAAATTATTTATCAACGCCGAAAATGTGATGATGCCTTTGCAATCAATAATAGCTCAGATTTCATTTTTTTCAACTTCTCTTGAAAGATGATGGCTGCCCAGTGGTTGCTGTAGACAACTAGACCCATTTTTCTGTTAGATACTTTTTATTGTTTTGGTACAATGCATTTGTATAGTTTAGCCTGTAAAATCTCTACAAAGACCTTTCTTTATTTTTCCACCCATTCTGTTTTTGTTTCGTGGGTAACCTATAAGCATCTAGTGCAGATTGACAATGTTGTGTTTTTTTTTCTTTCAGTACTTCCCTTGTCGTCACAAAGTTCTGATGAGCCAAAGGAACCCAAAAGAAGGTACAATTTTATTCACATTTTATTTTTTCCAATAAAGATGTATCTATTGCTATTACATCTACAGTATTTGCATAATTTTTTTTTTTGTTTGCTTCATTGCAACTAAAACATGTTTGCCAATAGATCGTTCTGTGTGAAGTTCCCATTGAGACCTTTGTGCACTAGTTTTCGTCAGATACTGCTCTTTAGTTACTTCAAACAAATGTGTGGAGTCAGGGCCGTCTTTAATATTAATTGGACCCTGGGCAAAAATTTACTTGGGCCCCCTGGATCCCGCCTTCCCACACCTTAGCAGGCAATCGCGCCCTCCACCACAACACACACACAAGAAATCCACACATCTGGTAGAGTACAGTGAATGACTGTAAATACTTCCAGTTCTGAAGACTCCAGCGGCTCAGGATCAGTGCTCTGGCGCAGGCTGGAAGTGGGCACCGCTCTGCAGGAAGGAGACCAGGGCTCGGCTCACCCTAGTGTTAGTGCACCCCAGCACCCCCCAGTATGCAGTATAGCACCCTATAGTATACAGCAACCCACCGTATGCAGTATAGCATCCTATAGTATACAGCACCACACAGTATGCAGTATAGCACCCCACACTATACAGTACATAGTAGAGCAGTATAGCAGCCCACAGTATACAACACCTCACAGTATACAGTCGAGCAGTATAGCACCTCACTGTATACAGCACCCCAAACTATACACGATACAGCCCGCCACACTACACAGTATAGCACTCCACAGTATACAGCCCCCCCCCACAGTATACAGCCCCCCCCACACACACACAGTATACAGCCCCCCACTGGCACAGGGGCACACTAGCACAGGCTTCCAGTATCCGTAGTTTTAGGTGCTACACATCACGTATCTTCACAGCATAGACAATTGCCTTCAGATGACCCCAAAGATAAAAGTCTAAGGGGGTCAGATCGGGAGACCTTGGGGTCGTTGTGGGCCAGTTGAATGGCCCCCAAGGTCTCCTGATCTGACCCCCTTAGACTTTTATCTTTGGGGTCATCTGAAGGCAATTGTCTATGCTGTGAAGATACGTGATGTGTAGCACCTGAAACTACGGATACTGGAAGCCTGTGCTAGCATTTCTCCTGCGATGTTGCTATCAGTGTGTGAAGAGTGGGAGAAGAGGGTTGCATTGACAATCCAACACAATGGGCAGCACATTGAACACATTTTAGAAGTGGTCAGAAACTTGGAAATAACTCATGAAAGAATAAAGTTACGTTAAAACCAAGCACATCATTGTTTTTCTTGTGAAATTCCCAATAAGTTTGATGTGTCACATGACCCTCTTCCTATTGAAAAAACTAAAGTTGGATTCAAAATGACCGCCATGGTCACCACCCATCTTGAAAAGTTTCCCCCCCTCACATCTACTAACGTGCCACAAACAGGAAGTTAATATCACCAACCATTCCCATTTTATTAAGGTGTATCCATATAAATGGCCCACCCTGTATATTAATTAGCTTAACAGCCCCTGTCACCTTTTTCTGATGTAATCTTCACAAAAAAAAAAGCTCCACAGTTAAGGCAAACTTCTCCCGCAACACTCCTGGTAGGACCTGTGATGACCTCATAGTCATGTGACCAGTAATATTGCTAGGTTACTGGTCACATGGTGATGTCATCTAAGGTCCTAGATCACACATCTAGTCTCACAGTACGCTTCCTGGACTCAGTGCCGGCAGGCATGGCATGGCAGCACCCCCGGTGTAGCTGACAGCCTGACACCCGGGGCAGTGGCTAGCAGGGCTCAAGAGGCAGCTGCCTTGGGCCCCCCAGGAGTAACTGGGCCCGGGGCAGCTGACCCTTTTGCCCCTTGGTAAAGACTGCCCTGTGTGGAGTGTGATTCAACAGTCTTGAAGTTAAGGGAATGTGTCATCAGGAAACAACCAGACATTTAAATGTTTGTTCAACATCACCTAAAATTCTTGAAAGTTTTTTTTCTTTTTAACTTTCCATTTGCTATATTCAAGGGCTTCTGTCACCCCCCCCCCCCCCCCCCCCCAAAAAAAACCAGCAATTTTCAGTTTTGGACTTAATATATTTGCTAATGTACGCAGAGTCTATATATACCCCTCTTACCTCCTGGCTGTGCTGTAATTTCAGTAAAAATCTTACTTTTGTGATATGCAACTTTTTTCACTACCACAGCAAGAGTCTTCTCTTCCGGGTGTAGGGCTGACGTAATCGCCGAATGAGGACCGGTACAGCGCAGGCGCCAGATTTGAGCTGCAGGCAGGGCCAGCTGGAGGATGAGAGCGCTCGCTGACCCTGTCAATCAAGTGGAGGAGGGGGTGTTTTTTCATACCGAGGATGCGGCGGCTACCAGCAAGTCCACCCAACTTGCTGGTAGTGAAGAAATTAGCATTTCACAAAAGTACGATTTTTACTGAAATTACAGCACAGCCAGAGGTAAGAGGGGTATATATGGAATCTGCGTACATTAGCAAATATATTAAGTCCAAAATTGAAAATTGCTGTTTGGGGGGGTGATAGAACCCCTTTAAGAATCCTAAAATGCTGTCTGTTTTCACACTGTCCACTAGGCTGCTTCTTGGTCTGACAGATCACTTTACAGAGCAGTCACCTCATCATCACAAATATCACCTATGTGTACATACCACATTATCCACCATTACCAGTAGGTGATTGTTAAAGCTGATCTCCTCATCCCTGTACCTCCGCACAGGTCACATGGCATACCTAAAAAAAACTTTCCCATAGAAGTCAATGAGCCCTCCCCAGTTTGTCGTCTATGGCCCATTGTGGCTACAGTAAAGCATATGTCTAAAGCTGCTGGCAAAAGCTCAGGATAAATGGCTGCTCCCATAATTACCTTTGACGTCACTACGCTCATCAAATGATCCATCACCATGTTGATGGACCATGTGATGAACGCAGTGATGTCATCAACGGTCCTATTCCTCACAGATGAAGACAGAAGAGATGCCGGCTGCGCAAGCAAGTGGATTAAGGGGAGTTTAATTTTTTATTTTTAACCCCTCCAGCCCTATTTTACTTAGCATTCTGTATTCAGAATGCTATTCTTTTCCCTTATAACCTTGTTATAAGGGGAAATACTACAATCTACACAACCTTGAACCCAAACCTGAACTTCTGTGAAGAAGTTCGGGTCTGGGTACCACATTCAGTTTTTTATCTTGCTCATGCAAAACACATTGCACCCGCGTGATAAAAAATGAACAACGAAACGCAATTGCAGTCAAAATTGACTGCAATTGCGTACCTACTCGCGCGGGTTTGCCGCAACATATCCGGTCCTTATCCGGACGCACTTGTGTAAAAGAGGCCATAGGCTCATGGAGCCCAGTGAGTGTTCCCTTTACTAAGTGCTTTAGCCTGAATTTGCAGCTCCACAAGCTGAGTTTCTCGGACATTCCATTGGGGGGGACAGACCATGGGTATAGCTTAGAGGTATTACTAGGAGGGACACTATGCAAATACAAAAGAGAGCTCCTCCTCCTCGGGCTATACCCCCATGCTCCACCTGGAGGAACTCAGTCTTTGCTTAGTGTCCGGTGAAGGAGGATGACACTTTATTGATTCTACTCCGTTTTTGTTATTTTCTTTCTAGATGGGGACACAGGTCAGCATAGCGCTTTCCTGGACCCCCGTGGAGTGCACGCCGCAGTCTTTTGGACGTTGCCTGGCTGCCTCCATTTTCCCCCAAGAAGACAAGTGGATCCGGGCTCGACCTGTTAGCTCCGGCATCCCACCAGCTCCTGGGTCATCTGCTGCTGCCCTCCATCCAGAGCACTGTACTCTGGTGAGTCAGATGTCTGAAGAGGTGAGCCCTGCTGGTACTGAACAGAGGGAGAAGACTGCTGGACAGATGAGTATGGCTTCCCCTCTGCCCCCCCCCGACCTGCTACCTATGGGCCGCCTGAGTGAGCTGGGGAATGGGTGTTCTGTCTGGAGGTACTGGAGCATCTGGAGGCATTATTCCATGATGGTATCTTCCCTGCTGGGAGACACTCTCCCATCGATGTATGTTCTATTGGCACGGCTTTTGTCAGCACGGCGCCGGTGCCGGCACCGATACTACCTTCTCTTTTGCAGCACCCACCACTTATTCTTGGGCTTTTGACATTGGGGGACAACCACCAGCCCTTCATTAACCCCCGCCACGCCGCGTTCGGCGCCGGGGGACATTTTTTCATAAAGCGCACGCGTGCTTCTATGATGCGTCCTGGGGGCGGAGCCTCAGCGCTTTGCTCTGACATCTTCTCCGCTTGCTGAGAAGCTCTTGGCACGCGTGGCTGCTCCTCTGCTCCTCCGGTGGACTCCTGTGCTGTTGCCTGGGTGGTAGGATTTTTAGCTTTTTTGCTGCGGCTGGTTGTGGTTGCCATCATGCCTAAGCCTGGGACCCCCCTTAAGTCTGCCAAGACCTCTTCTCAGATCCCAATGCGGTCCTGTATGAAGTGTCTTCTGCCACTTTCTGTCACTGGTATCTGTGCCTCCTGCTCTGCCCCTGGACAGGATCATCCTTCTCTTGCCCAGCCCAGTCCCCCCCCCTTGTCCCAGCGGTTCCCGCTTGGGCATCTGCCATGTCCAGTGCGGCCGCTGATTTGGCCTTAGTCGCCAAGGCAGCCATGTCCTTTATGGAACGTTTGGGAGTTTCCAATCCTGTGGCTCCAACCACTCCATTTCCTCTCGGTGGTTCCCGTGGAGGACGCTTGACCGCTAAGAGGCAGCGTGAGCGGCAGCATCCCTCATCGGATGACTCCGTTGCGGGGCCCCCCCCCCCCCCCCCCGCCTAGAGGCGCGTTTGGACGACTCTTCCGACCCAGTTTCACACTCGTTCACGACAACAGGAGATCCTTTCCCTCTGGGACAAGACCTGTCGTGGTCTGGACGCGCTCATCCGCCTGTCTCAGCGGGTTCGCGCAGCTCTTCCTTTGTGGCTGTCTCCTATGAACCTGACATCGGGAAGATCTTTCGTCGTCACCACCGATGCCAGCCTCCTGGGTTGGGGCGGCGTTCTCCTGTCCCGCACGGTTCAGGGGGTTTGGTCGGCGGCAGAATCTCTCCTCCCGATCAACATCCTGGAGCTGAGAGCGATTTTCCACTCCCTCTCCCATTGGACTCCTCTCCTTGCCGGCCGCCCACCCGGTGAGGATTCAGTCGGACAATGCCACGGCTGTAGCTTACATCAACCATCAAGGCGGGACCCGCAGCTGGGCGGTGATGCAGGAGGTGAGGAGAATTCTGCTGTGGGCGGAGTCTCATGTTCCGGTGTTGTCAGCGGTATACATTCCGGGAGTCGACAACTGGACAGTGGACTTTCTAAGCCACAACAAGGTGGATCCAGGCGAGTGGTCTCTGTATCCGGATTTATTAGAAGAAGTCTGCCTCCGGTGAGGCCACCCGGATGTTGACTTGATGGCGTCCAGGCTCAACAACAAGCTCCCGGTGTTCCTGGCTCACGCCCGGGATCCGAAGGCGTACGGGGTAGACGCGCTGGGGTCTCCGTGGCAGGACATCAGCCTCCTCTGTCTTCCCTCCACTTCCTCTGTTGCCGAAGGTTCTACGCAAGATCGAGGCGGAAGGGATTCTGATCGCTCTCATCGCCCTGGATTAGCCTCGCCGCGCATGGTTCTCGGACGTGGCTCGGATGCTGGCGGACGCCCCATGGCCTCTTCTCAACAGAGAAGATCTACTGTCTCAGGACCCGCTCTTCCACCGGAATTTATAGTCACTTTGTTTAACGGCGTGGCTGTTGAGACCACCATCCTGAAGAGGGGGTTCTCTGATTCGGTGGTTAGAACCATGATCAGAGCGAGGAAGCCGGCTTCCTCACGGATTTACTATCGTACCTGGAAGACCTTCCTTGCCTTTTGTGAGAACTCAGGTTTCCCTCCCCTTCGTTTTTCCATCCCAATGGTGCTCTCGTTTCTTCAGTCCGGCCTCGAGATGGGACTGTCGCTGAGCTCCCTGAAGGGTCAAGTTTTGGCTCTGGCCGTCTTTTTTCAGAGGGCCCTTGCTCTCCTGGGTCCTGTGAGGACTTTCCTGCAGGGGGTGGCTAATTCAATCCCTCCGTACGTCCCCCCTTTACCTCCTTGGGATCTCAACTTGGTCCTGCGCGCCCTCCAAACTGCCCCCTTTGAGCCTCTGAGGGAAGTCTCCCTGACCTTTCTCACCTGGAAAGTGGTCTTCCTTGTGGCCATAACTTCCATCAGGCGGGTATCGGAGCTGGCCGCACTATCCTGCCAGGAACCTTTTCTGTTTTTTCACCAGGATAAGGTGGTGCTCCGCCCGGTTCCCTCCTTTTTGCCCAAGGTGGTCTCCCCCTTCCACCTTAACGAGGATCTTGTCCAGCCCTCCTTTTGTCATTCTCCGGCAAACCCCAAGGAACGCGCTCTCCATTCCCTGGATGTCGTCCGGGCCCTGAAGGTGTATCTGACGGCTACTGCTTCCGTCCGCCATTCAGATTTCCCGAGGGACCTAGTAAGGGTCTGGCGGCCTCAAAGGTCACTGGCGAGATGCATCCGCTCGACTATCGCCGCGGCTTATCGCGCTTGTGGCAGGGTTCCCCCGGCTCGAATTACCGCTCACTCCACTAGGGCGGTGGGAGCTTCCTGGGCAAGGCGCAATCGTGCCTCTGCGTCTCAGCTGTGTAAGGCGGCCACCTGGTCATCCTCGCATAACTTTACAAAGTTTTATCAGTTGCATTCGTTGGCTTCGGCTGATGCTGTCTTTGGCCGCAGGGTTTTGCAGGCTGTGGTTCCTGTTTGACCGTTGGACGTTCCTCCTGGCGGTGCTGATGTTTTCTCCCACCTCATGGACTGCTTTGGGACGTCCCATGGTCTGTGTCCCCCAATGGAATGTACGAGAAAAGGCGTTTTTTTTTTTTTTGTGAAACTCGCCTGTAAAATCTTTTTCTCGTATTTTCCATTGGGGGACACAGCTCCCACCCATTCTGCGTGTTGCAGGAGGGGTTCAGTTCAGTTCTATTTGTGGTTAGGCCTCATGGTCTTTGGTCCGATGGCTTCCATTATTTTTTCTTTTCTCCTACTGCTTTTGCAATGCCAGAGTTCCTCCTGGTGGAGCATGGGGGTATAGCCCGAGGAGGAGGAGCTCTCTTCTGTATTTGCATAGTGTCCCTCCTAGTAATACCTCTAATCTATACCCATGGTCTGTGTCCCCCCAATGGAAAAGACGAGAAAAAGATTTTATAGGTGAGTTTCACAAAAAAAAGCCTTTTCTCGTACATTCCATTGGGGGACACAGACACAAAGTCTTGAAAGTGAAAGCAGCAGTACAAAAATCTGTGATTCTGATGGTAATGTGTTTACTCCATGGAAAAACAACAATCTTATAGAGGTGGTCTACAGGTTATAATGTTGAGACCAGGTAAGACTATACTGGAAAGCACTGGTAGTACAGTTGTCTTCTCTGATTTCAGTTGTTAAAATTTCATTTTCTTCATCTGGCCCAGAGTGTAATGTTTCTTTTACACATAGGTTTATTGACCTGAACATTAAAGGGACTCTGTCATCAGATTTGTGCCCTATAAGCTAAACATATGGCCATGTCGGTGCTAATAACATGAATTCTAAACTGCCCTTATTAAACCTGCTTGTGGCTCTATTTGCCCAAAAAACAGGTTTTTATAAGCTGTCACTCGCCTACCTAAGGTGCCCAAGGGGTTTTGCGTTAATCCAGGATGCCCGCCTGCACCCCTCGCCGTCTGGTGCCTAGCGCTGCCTTCCTCACCTCATCGCCACCTCCTCAATCCACCCGTCCCTTTGCCAGATCCTGCGCTTGCGCACTAAGCTCAGCCTGATGCGCCGCGGACTCCTGGCAGCGGCTTCGTTGAGCGAAGTGCGCATGCGCATCAGGCCGGCGCATGCGCACTTTGCTCAATGAAGCCGCTGCCAGGAGTCCGGCGCATCAGGCTGAGCCTAGTGCGCAGGCGCAGGATCTGGCAGAGGGACGGGTGGATTGAGGAGGCGGCGCTGAGGTGAGGAAGGCAGCGCTGGGCACCAGACGGCGAGGGGTGCAGGCGGGCATCCTGGATTAACGTAAAACCCCTTGGGCACTTTAGGTAGGTGAGTGACAGCTTATAAAAACCTGTTTTTTGGGCTAATAGAGCCACAAGCAGGTTTAATAAGGGTAGTTTAGGATTCATGTTATTAGCACCGACATGGCCATATGTTTAGCTTATAGGGCACAAATCTGATGACAGAATCCCTTTAAGTTTGTTGTGGTGTTTAGTATTGATTTTTTTTTTTTTTTTTTTTTTTTTTTAAAGCCAGGCATTTTAAAATCAGAAATTATGCACTCGTACCTATATTGATTGCCTGTCCTTAGGGGTCAAACACCCTATACTAGTGATCAGGGACGTGCACAGACCTTTTGAAGGGCAGGGGCTTAAGTTAAAAAAAAAAAAAAAAAAAAAAAAAAGGAACTTGTCATAATTTCTAAAAATTGTGGTGGCGGACAGAAAACAATGTGGTGCTTATAGAAGAGACTACACAGTGTAGCGGTACATTGTGGGGCACAGTGTATGCTATATGTGTATAACATAAACATATTTCACGTGAAAACTTAGTTGCTTGGCCCTTGGGGATCTTGGACACCACTTCAACACTTGGCTGGGGGCTCGGGGGAGCTGATGTGTTTTTATCCTAATGAGAAAGATTTCATAATAAGGATTTGGAGAATGGGCAGAGGGATAGCAGAGCAGGGAGAGGCTGGTGCTGCTATTAGGGGGTCATACCATGTGGGAGTAATAAAGCCCACCATAATGCCCGCCCAGTAGTAATAATTCTCCTTATAATAGACAGTGCAAAAAATACCCCCTTGTAATGCCCCCAGTTGAGCTAATGTTCCCTTAGTGTTCTCCCATAATGTGCCAGTATAAAATACCCCTATATAGTGCCCCCAGTAAATGCCCCATAGTGCGCCTCTCCTAGTGCCCCCATAATGTACCAGTATAAGATGCCCTCATTGTCCCCATAATTTGCAAGCATAAAATACCCCTTCTTAGTGCCCCCCAGAGATGACCCCATAGTACTCCTCTCCCCCCTTCCCCATAGTACCCACCATAATGTGTCCCAGTATAAAACGCCACTGTACAGAGCCCTCAATATAACATACCCCTTTTTTGTGGCCTCAGTAGATGCCCCTATAGTGCCCACCAATAATGTGCTGGCAAGAAGTGCCCCCATAGTGCCACCTAATGTGCCAGTAAAAAGTGCCCACCCCCCATGGCACATTTCTCCCCCTCCATGTGCCTGGCAACTCAACTCGGCTCCACTGCTCCAGACAGGCTCCCTGCTTGCCACGCCGCCCCACGTGACTAGTGACCTCCCTGACTGCAGCGCTGAAAACTGCGGCTTGAAAGCGCCGCAGGGCGCACACGGCACTTGCATAAGTGAAAAAAAAAGGGCATTAAAGGGGCCAGGGGCAGAAGGGGGCAGGGTCTCAAGCCCCCTTTGAGCCCTGTGTGCACGTCCCTGCCAGTGATGGTGAAACGAGACAGAGTGCCCAAACTGCAACTCAAAACCCACGTATTTATCACAAAGTGCTAACACAGCAATTTAACCTGAATACTACAGTTCAGTAAGCCATATTGGTACACCATAGACTTTTTCCAGGGTGCAGGTGCCCACAGAGAGGTCTCGGAGTGCCGCCTCTGGCACCCGTGCCATAGGTTCGCCATGACTGCCCTATGCCATGATGTGCTGTTCCAGAGAAGCTGCAGCACTGGAACTACACAGCAATGACAGAACTGGTTATTACAGCACAGGTCCCATGTACTTTAGTGGGAGCAATGCTGCAGTAACCAGCTCTGTCCAGTACGCGATGAATGGAGCAATTTCGGGATTGGGCTACTCTGGAACAGTGGATCATCGGGTGTGCTTGGTGTTAGACCCCACCGGTCTAATAGTAATGACAGATCTTGAGGATAGGCCATCAATGTAAATATCCTGGAAAATCCTTTTATGGGTCATTCTCATCATACCCCCTTCTTCTTACAAGATATTAAACAGGGATTAAATTACACATTCACCTTCCTTCCCTAGACACACCAAGGCATACATTGTTTTGAAGGATTATGCCACTTTCCTCACAAACATTCTTACCATTTGGATGAGCTTCTTTCAGAGGAATTTGTTTGAAATCATGTTCTGCCCTCGCCTACTTAGATTATTTTTCTCTTCTCTGTAGTTCTTGCCAATTTTCAGGTCCAAATATTAGGAGGGGCCCACAAAAATACCTCTGTATGTTTGTCTGAATAAGGCCTCATGCACATGACCGTTGTTTGGGTCCGCATCCGAGCCGCCGTTTGCGGACAAGAATAGGCATTTATATTGCTGGCTTCCGTTCCACAAATTGCGGATGGCAACATGGGCGCCTTCAGTTTTTGGCGGATCTGCGGTTTGCAGACCGAAAAAAAAAACCGGCACAGTCGTGTGCATGAGGCCAAAGGTGGAGATCACACTTCAGTTATTCGGTCAGTTATTTCAATCAGTCATTGTGAGACCAAATCGGGAGCGGGTCAAAAACACAGAACCAGGAGCAAATCTTTCCATTATACCTAATCTCTGAATAGGCTTTACTACTGGTTTGGCTCACAATAACTGATGGAAATTACTGACCAAGTAACTGAAGTGTGAACTCAGCCTAACGCTTAGTCTACAGTCACGTACACAATGAAGTGGAAACGATATATATTTTCAGCCATAGAAAAGGATCTAATCCCTGCAAGGGGATGTAAGAAGGTGTGCAGAGCTATTTTTGACAATGTCTCGTTTAAAGTAAATAATATTAGTAATTTTACGTTTTTTCTTTATTTATAAAGGGTCAACCTTTGAAATTTACAGGAATTCTGAAGGGAACTAGAGAAGGAAAAGGTGTAGCGGAAAGTCTTTCATTTTCAGAATTAAAACTGCCTGGTATCTCGGGCCTTCTAACTCCCAGGCACTCAAATCCACAAACTTCAGGTTTGTTTTGGATCAGTTGACGGGATATTCTTTTTTTTTTCTGTGAAATTTGTAGAAAAAAAACTCATTGCTCCTGGCAATAGCATTTTATAGGTATGAACATGATGCAATTAGCCACTTAGTTTTTGTGAACCATATGTGACACACATACGAGTAGTGTTTCTGCAGCATTTGCATGGATGTGACAACCACAGCCATTTCTGCAACAAATATCCCACATGTGAACATGCCCTTTTTAAAGGGATTTTTCGTTAATATTTTGTATCAAGTTCCTGCAGCATTCCCCCTGAAACAGAAGAATTGCACTTACCTGCTCCATACCTCTCTGGCCCTCCATTCTTCCCCCGCTGTTTCCATCTTCCAGTCCCCACGCTGTCTATATCTGGTCACCTGCACTGCTACAGCCAATGACTGGCTTTCATGGTGATGTAACCACAAGCAGCACATCATTGCTGGAGCGGTGCACGTTACCATGGCCAGCCGGATGTGAAATGGAAGATGGAGTAGGTACCATAGGTATGAATCTTCTGTTTCAGGAGGCATGCTGCGGGCATGTGATAAAAAATAATAATATGGGAAAACATATTTAATGTAGAGACTGTTTTATTAGCTTATTTGAATCTCATGATGTCTTATAATAGGTTTGTGTGTCTGTTACTCCAATTTATCAAGAAGTCCTATTAACCACCTCAGCTCCCCTAGCTTAAACACCCTTAATGACCTGACCACTTTTTACAATTCTGCACTACACTACTTTCACGGTTTATTACTCGGTCATACAACTTACCACCCAAATGAATTTTACCTCCTTTTCTTCTCACTAATAGGGCTTTCATTTGGTGGTATTTCATTGCCGCTGACATTTTTACTTTTTTTGTTATTAATCGAAATTTACCGATTTTTATATTTTTTTTTTATTTTTGCAAAAAAAGACATTTTTTACTTTCAGTTGTAAAATTTTTCAACACGTGGTATCACCGTACTCAGGAGAAGTTGGGCAATGTGTTTTGCGGTGTCTTATTTCTCTCACCCAGCATGGGTATATGTAAAATCTCTCTAAAAGACAACTTTTCCCTTTTTTTTTAATACAAAGTTGGCATTTGACAGAGATATTTATCTCACCCAGCATGGGCATGTGTAAAAAGACACCCCAAAACACATTGCTCAACTTCTCCTGAGTATGGCGATACCACATGTGACACTTTTTTGCAGCCTAGGGGCGCAAAGGGCCACAAATTCCTTTTAAAAGGGAGTTTTTAGACATTTGGATTCCAGACTTCTTCTCACGCTTTAGGGCCCCTAAAATGCCAGGGCAGTATAAATACCCCACATTTGACCCCATTTTGGAAAGAAGACACCCTAAGGTATTCCATGACATGGCGAGTTCATAGATTTTTATTTTTTTTTTTAGTTAGCGGAAATTGATTTTTTTTTATTTTTATTTTTGTTTTTTTCTCACAAAGTCTCCCTTTCCGCTAACTTGGGACAAAAATTTCAATCTTTCATGGACTCAATATGCCCCTCAGCGAATACCTTAGGGTGTCTTCTTTCCAAAATGGGGTCATTTGTGGTGTGTTTGCACAGATTTCTTCATTCGCATTTATTTTTTATATACAAAGTGTTTGCCAAAGCATATGAACACCATCGCCCCCTTCAGCTCATAAGCCTCTGCAAACGTATATCTTTTACTGCAGCGTCTTGCAGCGCCACATACACCGACTTTTATGTAATCTGACAATTACATAAAAGAAGCGCAATGCTTCTGTCAGAATGCACATCATTGCTGCAGCTGGTTCATCGGTTGGTCCACCTAGAAGGTAAAAAAAGCAAAAACCAGGCTGCAACACAATAAATGTATTTACATTATAATAACATTTGAACGGAATATTAACTTTTATAAACTTTAACTTTTTGAACAGAACATTAACTTTTTTGCTTACTGGTGATTTTTTTTTTTTTTTTTTTTTCCTTTTTTATAGGACAAACCTCTCCTTCCCCATGGGACAATGTGCAAATCGCCCAGAGATGTGGCGAAGTACATTATGCACTTTGTCCCAGGTGAAAGGAGAGGTTTGCTGCAGCTCTGTGTGAATGGGCCCTAATAGTCCTGTGTGCCTGTCCTGTGCGATACAATTCCTATGCTAAGTTTACCTGTGTGTGGTACTTCCGGAAACACTCCCCTAAGCATAGGGCAGTGTGGTCAGGGCAGTGAGGACAGAAATAGCGGGTGTCACGCCTTATTCCACTCCTGCTACAGACACATCTTTTTCGGGGTGACGCTTGGGTTGAGGTACCAGAAACGACATTGGGGAAATGTCGCTCGTGTAGACGGCTCACTACACTGGTGGATGGGGCCACGGAACCTCCTGGATACAGGAGGTTCTCGATGATCTCTTCCTGAAATTTGAGGAAGGATCGTATTCTCCTAGCCTTGTAGAGAACAAAGCTATTATATACAGCCAATTGAATCGAATATACAGACACCTTCTTATACCAGCGTCTGGTGCGGTGGGACGCTAAATAAGGAGCCAACATCTGGTCATTGAAGTCCACCCCTCCCATGAGCAAATTATAGTCGTGGACAGAGAGGGGCTTTTCAATGACACTGGTTGCTCGTTCAATTTGTATTGTCGTGTCTGCGTAAATGGAGGAGAGCATGTAAACGTCACGCTTGTCTCTCCATTTCACCGCGAGCAGTTCTTCGTTACACAAGGCAGCCCTCCCCCCCCCCCCTTGCAAGACGTGTGGTAACGAGCCGTTGGGAGAAGCCCTGGTGACTAGGTTGCACGGTGCCACAGCAGCCAATCTGTTCTAGGAACAAATGCCTGAAGAGGGGCACACTTGTGTAGAAATTGTCCACATAAAGATGGTACCCCTTGCCAAATAAGGGTGACACCAAGTCCCAGACTGTCTTCCCACTGCTCCCCAGGTAGTCAGGGCAACCCACCGGCTCCAGGGTCTGATCTTTACCCTCATAGATCCGAAATTTGTGGGTATAGCCTGTGGCCCTTTCACAGAGCTTATACAATTTGACCCCATACCGGGCACGCTTGCTTGGGATGTATTATTTGAAGCCAAGGCGCCCGGTAAAATGTATAAGGGACTTGTCTACGCAGATGTTTTGCTCCGGGGTATACAAATCTGCAAATTTAGTGTTAAGGTGGTCTGAGGGGCCGAATTTCGTGGAGCCGGTCAAAAGCTGGGTGGCCTTTGGGACGGGAGGTGGTGTTGTCGCTAAAGTGCAGGAAACGCAGGATGGCCTCAAATCGTGCCCTGGACATGGCAGCAGAGAACATGGGCATGTGATGAATTGGGTTCGTGGACCAATATGACCGCAATTCATGCTTTTTGGTTAGGCCCATGTTGAGAAGAAGGCCCAGAAAAGATTTAATTTCGGAAACTTGGATGGGTTTCCACCGGAAAGACTGGGCATAAAAGCTTCCCGGGTTGGCGGCTATAAATTGTGTGGCATATCGATTTGTTTCTGCCACAACTAAGTCCAACAGCTCCGCAGTCAAGAACAGCTCAAAAAACCCAGTGCCGAACCGATCTGAGCTGTCTCAACCCGAAATCCAGACTGGGCGGTGAAAGGGGGAACTACTGGTGCGGCTGAAGTTGGGGGCTGCCAATCAGGGTTTGCCAACACCTCATGGACTCTAGGGGCTCTACGGGCCTGTCTGTGCGGTGGCTGCGACGGGGGAACTACTGCACGTGCCACCGTGCCAGCTTCAACTGCCCTTCTGGTGCTCGCCACTTCACCATCCTGGTACTAGGTCCAGGATGGGCTGCGCTGCTGGTGTATGCTTCACCACGTAATCCGACAGCGCCAGCCCCACTCTGCTGCCCTTGAAGCGGATCCTGCGCAACCTGTGGTCTAGCAACACGGGGCTGGGTACGTATCGGGGACCTCAACCTCCTTGTCCGAACTGTAGAAACCCACTGCTTTCTAAAGGTTCATATTCTGACCCGCTGGATTCGTCAGATGAGGGTTCCCATTCCTCATCCGACTGGGTCAGACGCCTGTAGGCCTCTTCAGAAGAATACCCCTTGTTTGCCATTTGGACTACTAAATTTAGGGGGTATTCCCTGAGACTACCCAAGAAAAAAAGCAAGCCTGTCTTACAAATGGGAGGCTAGCGAAGTACCGGAGGCCGCTGCGATTGATAAAAAATATCAAAACTTATTTTTTATTTTTTATTTCTTTTTTACCGCCGCAGCGCTTGTAAAGTGATTGTGCAGTGATCAAAAAAAAATATATATTTTGTCACTGCGGCGGGGCGGGCGTGGGTGAACGCACGTGTGGGCGACCGATCAGGCCTGATCGGGCAAACACTGCGTTTTGGGTGGAGGGCGAGCTAAGGTGACACTAATACTATTATAGATCTGACTGTGATCAGTTCTGATCACTTACAGATACTATAAAAGTACAAATGCTGATTAGTGATACGCTAATCTGCGACTGCGGTGGGCTGGGCGCTAAACGATCGCTAACTATCAGTCAATACCAGTAAAAAAAAGTGACAGTTTACACTGATCACTTTTTTCCCTTTCACGAGGTGATTGACAGGGGCGATCAAGGGGGTGATGGGGGGTGATCTGGGGGCTAAGTGTCTTGTGTACTCACTGTGATCTGTGCTCCTCTGCTGAAACTAACCGACGAAAAGGATTAGCAGAGGAGCACAGCAGCCATTTAACACATTATATTTATAAATACAGGTCCTTCTCAAAAAATTAGCATATTGTGATAAAGTTCATTATTTTCTGTAATGTACTGATTAGACTTTCATATATTTTAGATTCATTACACACCAACTGAAGTAGTTCAAGCCTTTTATTGTTTTAATATTGATGATTTTGGCATACAGCTCATGAAAACCCAAAATTCCTATCTCAAAAAATTAGCATATCATGAAAAGGTTCTCTAAACGAGCTATTAACCTAATCATCTGAATCAACTAATTAACTCTAAACACCTGCAAAAGATTCCTGAGGCTTTTAAAAACTCCCAGCCTGGTTCATTACTCAAAACCGCAATCATGGGTAAGACTGCCGACCTGACTGCTGTCCAGAAGGCCATCATTGACACCCTCAAGCAAGAGGGTAAGACACAGAAAGAAATTTCTGAACGAATAGGCTGTTCCCAGAGTGCTGTATCAAGGCACCTCAGTGGGAAGTCTGTGGGAAGGAAAAAGTGTGGCAGAAAACGCTGCACAACGAGAAGAGGTGACCGGACCCTGAGGAAGATTGTGGAGAAGGACCGATTCCAGACCTTGGGGGACCTGCGGAAGCAGTGGACTGAGTCTGGAGTAGAAACATCCAGAGCCACCGTGTACAGGCATGTGCAGGAAATGGGCTACAGGTGCCGCATTCCCCAGGTCAAGCCACTTTTGAACCAGAAACAGCAGCAGAAGCGCCTGACCTGGGCTACAAAGAAGCAGCACTGGACTGTTGCTCAGTGGTCCAAAGTACTTTTTTCGGATGAAAGCAAATTTTGCATGTCATTCGGAAATCAAGGTGCCAGAGTCTGGAGGAAGACTGGGGAGAGGGAAATGCCAAAATGCCTGAAGTCCAGTGTCAAGTACCCATAGTCAGTGATGGTCTGGGGTGCCATGTCAGCTGCTGGTGTTGGTCCACTGTGTTTTATCAAGGGCAGGGTCAATGCAGCTAGCTATCAGGAGATTTTGGAGCACTTCATGCTTCCATCTGCTGAAAAGCTTTATGGAGATTAAGATTTCATTTTTCAGCATGACCTGGCACCTGCTCACAGTGCCAAAACCACTGGTAAATGGTTTACTGACCATGGTATTACTGTGCTCAATTGGCCTGCCAACTCTCCTGACCTGAACCCCATAGAGAATCTGTGGGATATTGGGAAGAGAAAGTTGAGAGACGCAAGACCCAACACTCTGGATGAGCTTAAGGCCGCTATCGAAGCATCCTGGGCCTCCATAACACCTCAGCAGTGCCACAGGCTGATTGCCTCCATGCCACGCCGCATTGAAGCAGTCATTTCTGCAATTCTATCATTGGCTGGCAGGCTGATGACGAACTTGTCCTTTAACTTTTGCTGGCCCGCGATGCGCATGCGCGGCCCGGCTGTGAGCGTAATCTCGCGTCTCGTGAGATGACGCCTAGATGCGTGACTGTGCCTGAGTGAGCCGCCTCCAGAAAGCGATCCTGTGTTAGGCGGTCCGGAGGCGGTTAAAAGGATATTCTGGTTAATAGTTAACCCCTATCCGCAGGATAGGGAATAACTGTTAGACTGGTGGAGGTCCCAGTGGTAGGAGAATGGGTACCATGTACCCCTTGGAGTGCCCTAAAATGAGTTGCATGCCCAAATTGCCATTTGATTTCGGGATGCCCTGATGGGTATAGGATGGCTATTCTCATTATCTGTGGGGGTCCCAGTTGTAGGATCCTCACCAATCTAATAGTTATACTGCTTTAAATTTTTATATACGGTGTTAACACCTTCCTGCTCACTGACGTATTTTTATTCCATAGGGCGCTGGTGTTGGGGCCATGTCATTGCTTTTAGGTGCTGGCTGTATTATAGTTCAGGCACTCTACACTCGCTGCGGTTGGAAATGACTTTGATCCTGGTGGCTTAATCACTCAGCGTCTGCAGCATCTGAGCAGTTAGAGAAAGAAACTGCGGTGTGCCTAGCACTTGGCTGTCCTAGGGCCCTTCAGAAGGCCCCCCAGCTGCCATGCCATGTTCCGGCCACTAATACATTTTGCCTCCGAGATAAAGTCCATTCACATGTCCAAAGTGTATTGCGGATCCGCAATACACCCGGCCAGCACCAAAGATTAGAACATGTTCTATTTTTTTAGGGAGCCGCTGACCGGAAGATCAGTGCCGCGCTCCGTAAATGCGAATGTCTGCATCACTTCCGGCCCCATAGAGAATGGAACGGATCGTGTGAATGGATCCTTTATGTGCCTATCAAAATGACTATTCACTGTAGTACAGGAGTATTACAGTGTATAGTAAAGAAATCATAAGATTGTAAGTTCGCAAAAAAGTTAAGTTTGAGTTTTGTTTTTGTTTTTGTTTTTTTATATAAAAAAATTCGACCCCCCCCCTTCCCAAATTCTTATTTGTTTATATAAAGGATAAAGGTGTTGTCTTGTCCACAACAACCCAATCTCTTAAAAATATCCCTTTATTTAACCTACAGAGTGAATGCTAAAAAAAAAAAAATGCTAATGCCAGAATTGTCAATTTGTCACCTAGCCTTCCCAAAAAATGAAGAAAAAAAAAATTGTCAAAATAATGCCATAATTTTAGACACTTAACTCTATCTATCCCCACAAACAAGATCCCTTGTACAGCTCAGTGGGCAGAAAAAAAGCTGGGGGTATCCGAATATGGTGAGACAATTTGTTGTGCTATTTAATTTGTGGTATCTCTAGAATCATACTATCCCACAGAGTAACGTTAAAATGCCATTACTGTACCCTAAAAAGAGACCCTAAAAACAATGGATGAATTGCATTTGTTTTCAGTGTTGCCACAAAAAATGTTTAGCTATGGTTTTTGAATGGATAATTATATGGCACTTACTAATATGGCCTATGTTGGAACTCCGTGCTGTTTTCTATATTTCGTAAAGTATGCCCCCACAAAATTATTTTGTGCTCTCCAGAGAGGTGTTGTCCATAAGATGGCCGCTGATGGAGGGTTATGTGACCAGGAAAATCTCCTCTATGTGATGTCTTCTCCATTTAAACACACTGCACTTGCACTAAACTCCTGACAGGACAGATGCAGTGTATTTGAATGGGGGAGACCTCACATAGAGGCGATTTGCCTGGTCACATGACCCTCCATATTGCCGCCATTTTATGGACAGCATAATAGACTTGGCAAACAAGGGGGCATACCTTATGAATTATAGAAAATGGAGTAGAATTTTAACAAAAGCCATACTAGTAAGTGCCATTTCATAGTCTTACAAACACATTGGTCAATAGTAGCCAGAAAGTGGCTAACCTCTTTAATAAAATCATTAATGTTACTAGCCGCTTTATGATGGCTTTGTTAATGCTACCAGAATGATTGGTTTGTCTTGATCTGAATTTACTAAATTCATATTTATAGATATATACTATATCTTAAATCTGTGAATTGGCAAATGTTTTAGGCACTTTACATTTGTCTGACTTGGATGAAGACACCATGGACCCTGTACAAGAAATGTCTTCCCCTGAGATAATTAACTTTAGAAAGGTAAGTTATTTTTTTTTTTAAATATATATATCGATCTCTCTCTCTCACACCAAACAGGAGCAAAACGCCTAAAAAGATGGGGTGCCCATGCTTCCAATATCCCAAGAAGCAGCACTGATCAACTGAAATGAAGTATATTCAACAAAGTTCATAAAGTGCATATATAAATAGTTTAAAAACGTGAACACTCGCTGACTAATTATCAAACAATACTGTATTAATAATAATAATAATAAGGCACACTAAAATACACTTGCCTTTCAAGCTGGGTGAGTCTTTTTTTTTCTTTGATCTCCTCCAAAGAGATATATCTATATTCGGCTTCTAACCCCAACGTGCGGCTCCGGCAGGTAGCACACATGTGTAGGGAGAAGCTACACTGTAACCAAGAAGACGGGTATTCAGTGTGACGTCACACGCTCTACTGGTGCCTCCTGAGTCCACACTTCCTCAAACGCGTTTCGGAATACTCGGACTCAGGAGGCACCAGTAGAGCGTGTGACGTCACACTGAATACCAGTCTTCTTGGTTACAGTGTAGCTTCTTCCTGCACGTGCGTGCTACCGGCCGGAGCCGCACGTGATCTCTTTGGCGGAGATCAAATAAAAAAAGACTGATCCTATAGCTTGAAAGACGAGTGTATTTTAGTGTGCCTTACAATAATATACTCAATTGGTCAGTGCGGGTTCACGTTTTTTAACGATTTCTATATGCATATTATAGGGGGTACTGGCAGTCTACCCAGTTATTTGTTCACCCAGCAGTGACAAAATTGAAACTCGTGGTTCCCGAGGACGGCAGCGCCGGATCATCTAACTCTTTGCAGTTTGACTACGTTTCAAGTTCATAAAGTGACGTTTTCAATAATTTCATGCTTTATGAACTTGGGAATTGGATGCAGTGGAGTGTTGCTTCTTTCAGAAGTATGTAGATTATGGTCTTGCGCTAATTTATTTTATTTTTTTATCCAATTAGCCATCTCAAAGTGACACTACCAGCAAAATGGAGATTGAAAACAGTGAAGACCCACTTGGTATCAAGGCATTTTTCTCTTTTTTTTTTTTTTTTTTTTTAAAATATATAAATAATGGCTACTGTGAGTTGTGCGCTCATTTCTTTTGAAAATAAATAACTTCAGTTTGGTGTGCTGTAAAGCTTGTACCGCTGCTGTAACTACCCTTAGACTTTCCATAAACTGCCTCAGTGTATCATAGGATAACTGTTTACCTTTGACCCTAGAACTTATGGTCAGTATTGACCAGCAAGGTTTGTGTATTGGAGTTACAATCTATTGTAGGGTATAGTTTCCTGGCTTTAGGAGTGGGTTGTAAAGAAAGTGGAAGTAAATTAGAGGAAAAAACTGCAATTTTCATGCAGGTTTAGGCTCCTTTCACACTTGCGTTCAGGTGTCCGCTCGTGAGCTCCGTTTGAAGGGGCTCACAAGCGGCCCTGAGGCGGATCCACTGAGAATGCATCCGCCTGCCAGCGCTCAGCCTCCGCTCCGCTCAGTGAGCGGACACCTGAACGCTGCAAGCAGCGTTCGGGTGTCCGCCTGGCCGTGCGGAGGCGAGCGGATCCGTTCCGACTTACAATGTAAGTCAATGGGGACAGATCCGCTTGAAGATGACACCATATGGCTCAATCTTCAAGCAGATCCGTCCCCCATTGACTTTCATTGTAAAGTCGGAACAGATCCGCTCAGGCTACTTTCACACTTAGAAAAATTTTCTAAGTTATAATGCAGACGGATCCGTTCTGAACGGAGCCACCGTCTGCATTAATATGAGCGGATCCGTTCAGAACGGATCCGATCGAACGCAGGTGTGAAAGTAGCCTAAAGTGTGTTTTTCTGGTCCGGTTTTGCTGCAGATTTCACACTTTATTGGAAAAGGGTAAAATCGCAAACATAATTGAAAAGCTGCAGATGGGGAAATACAATCCACAGGTCAATTTCTGCACAGAAACAATCCGTAAAGTGTACATGAGATTTGTTTATTGTACACTTTGCTGCTATTGTATTACGCTGTGTTTTTCTGCATGGGAATCCGCAAGGAAAAACTGTGTATTCTGCAGCATGTGCAGGCAGCCTAATAGTGTTTGAAATGCTTACAATTGCATCAGAAGGGCTGTCCAGCTTCTGAAGTATACTAGTAATTGGCCTGATTTGGTTGCTTAACTAAAATGCTGATTGGGTAGAAAAACATCTTATGTTTTTATTTTTTTGGTCAGTGGTTGTTTCCATAGAAGAGGTAGTCCAAACCATTTTGTCTCAATACTATTGACCACTGAAATGCTGACGCCAATAGAGTTAAAGGTGTTGTACATAATCTCTTTCTAACAAAGCTAGAACAATTTCTCAACCTCACATGCATCTGGATATCTCCCCATTCATTGCTTGAATTGCTCTGCTAGATGTATTCCAAACTTGCAGCTTAGTGGGCATGTCCTTTCTCTGGGAACATATTTTTTCAGGGGGCGTGTCCTTTTTGCTGCAGCCCTCTTCCTGTAACTGTTACAACCGCTAACAAGATACGGCTGGTGGCAGTAAAGGACAGAATTTTAATTACATGCAAGTACAAAAGTATTGTTTTGAAAATGTAAAATATTTTTCATGGGACAACCCCTTTTAAGGTAAATGGTTCTGAGCTGCAGTACCACACACAACCTCTAGCCCAGTGTGGCATTGTGGTTCTAGTTATGTTTAGAAATAAGCTCTGATTAGACAGCCTCAGAATAGGAAACCATCTGCTAACCCCTTGTTGAAAACGACTTTGTAGTTTGTGTATATGCAGTGCATGTTATTCCCTTTATCTAGTGCATTCGTTTTTTAAATAAAATCTATTTAGTGTGCATCTCGTATTCAAGTATTACTGTATTGTTTGGGGGTAAACTGATTTTGTTTTGCTTTGTGCAATGTAGCAGCACTGCTTTCTTTTACTGTTTATATCTTGCTAGGGAATAGTAAAGGAGGAAATCCTTCAGGCAAAGATGAGGATTTAAAAAACAAAAGGAAGCGATCAAGCAATGAGGATGAAGAGGAATTTGCTTTTAAACCACGTAAACTTTTTACTTCTGGTAAGAAAAAATACATTGCTGTGAACTGGATTAAAATCTATCTCTTATCTATGTGCCATATTTTTCGCACTATAAGACACACCTGCCCATAAGATGCACCTAAGTTTTAGAGGCGGAAAATAAGAAAATTTGTTTTTCATCAGACCTCAGAACAGCCCCCACCCCCATTGTTAATAAAAAAAAAAAAAATCAAACCTTACATCAGACTCCCAATGTTAATAGGGTCCCTATTCAGACTCCCATATTAATCAGACCTCCATGTTAATGCCCCTCATCTTATTCAGACCTCCCTGTTAATAAGACTTCCATATTTATTCAGACCTCGTATCAGACTGCCATGTTAATGACCCCCATACTAATCAGACCTTAGATCAGACGAAAAAAAATTAAATCAACCAACTTACCTCTCCTGCTTAGGATGCTGCCACTCCTGAGACCCATCTCTTGCTCTTTTGGCTGTTCCTGGCGCGCTGTGCTGTGATCCGATGCTGCACAGTGTGAGGTCACAGAGCACCGACGTCCTTGCGATGTCTGCAGTACACGGCACAGTGTGAGGCCGAGGAAGACCAGAAAGCAGTGAGTGCAGCATTGCCGCTCCCTGATTCTCCTGTACTAATGAGCGCTTTCATAATGGAAGCGCTCATTAGTATTCACCCCATAAGATGCACTGACATTCCACCACCACCACCTTAGTGGAGGAAAGTGCGGAATTTATTAAGACAGGCAATTCATATGACTTTCTCAATTTTAAAAAAAAGTGCGGTGGACTAAAAAGCAGCACAGGTCTCTTGAATGCAAAAGGGCCATGAATGTTTGAGGTATGCATAGGGAGTTTTTCCGGCAGATACGACAAATGCAGTGTGAATGTCAGCCTCTGACACAAGTGAGTTATAATATTTGTGTTAATATCTATGCAGCCACCGTTTCAGCAGATATGGAAGATGATGTATTTAAGTCAGACTCTCATGAATCAGACCTAACAGAATGCAGCTTCATTTCATCTTTTGAAAACTTTACTGAAGGCCTTAAAAATAAAATGATGGTAACGTATATACTTTTTTTTTTCTATGTTCTAATACATTTCTGTCATTTAAAATGTCTATATATTCAATATCTGTGCTTGGTAGAGCTGGTGAAAACCGTTGGAACACTGCATCATCTTTTGTGCAATATCCTGCCACTTTGAGAAAAAATATGAATTCAGCCCAAAACTAGCTCATGAATTATGTAAATTTATACACACACACACACGTGTGTGTGTGTGTGTGTGTGTGTGTGTATGTATGTGTAATATATATATATATATATATATATATATTATATTATATATTTTTTTCTTATTCATTTTGGAATGCTCCTTTCTTGTTAATATTAGTTATGTTTGGTAAATGTGCACATTCTGCCCTTTTCTGATACCATGAAAGGGGTATTCTCTTGTAAGAATGTTATGGCATATCACTAGAATCCTAGTAGATTCCTGCACAACTGATGGATGAAGTGTCCCTGAACAGGGAGAATCCGAGAAGAAGCAGCATTCAACCTGTGCTGCTACTCCTTCATTCTTAGGATTGATGGAAATGTAGCAACTTGACAACTAACCATTTAAAAATTGGGATATCCTAGCAATATTATAGGGGTTGTCTCATTAGGGACAACCCTTTTCAAAATCTGCCACCTGGTTCCTGCTCCAGAAAACAGCTGTTTTGCTTGGGAACACATCTGTTGCAGAAGTGTAGTATTATGTGATGTCAGTTCATGCAAAGCATGTCTTCAAATAAGGATATCTAAAGTCTGCCTAAATGTGAACCGTTTGTGCAAAGCTGCTGTCAATTCTGGCTCATAGTGGAGGATCCTAAGTAGCGGCCCCCATCTGCTATATCCACATGCCCTAATAGGACACATGGGCAGGGTTTCCCTATAAAAATTTCTTTAAAGGGTTATTCCCATCTTTGCAGGAGATAGGCAGAGTTATGGAAACATTCAATCCGGCTGTGTGCTCCTCTGTTTTTGTAATTTCCATAGCAGTGAATGGGAGATACGCAAACAGTATAGCACACCTAGCTAACTGGTTTCTGTAACTCTTAGGTTACTGGAAACTGTGTAGCTTGCTTTTCTAGGCTCCTTGCGTAGACTGCTTTGGAGTAAACGAGGAGGATTTTTTAGCACAGCATGCACCATACTCTTATGGGTGTACAGTAGAGCACAGTTGACTCTGACACTTCGTAACTTCTGCCGCCCAGCGCTTACTCAGGTTATTCCCATCTTGGCCAAGTCAAGAGGAAAATACCTCTTTAACAAAAGCTGTGAGTTAAAAGGTTAAAAAAACACCTAAGGAACACCTAAAGGGTTAATAAAGTTTGTAAAATCAGTTTTGAATACCTTGAGGGGTTTAGTTTCTTAGATGGGGTCACTAGATGGGGTTTCTACTCTAGGGGTGCATCAGGGGGGCTTCAAAAGGGACATGGTGTCAATAAAAAGGCCATCAAAATCGGCCTTCCAGAAACCATGTCGGTCCTTTCCTTTTGCGCCCTGCCTTTTAGTGATACAGCAGTTTACAACCACAAATGTGGCGTTTCTGTAAACTGCAGTATCAGGGTAATAAATAATAAGTTTTGTTTGGTTGTTAACCCTTGCTTTACCGGAAAAAAACAGGATTGAAATGGAAAAGTGCCAAAAATAGCTGTTTTGGCACGATTTTTAATATATTTTTTTGACCGTGTTAATCTGGGGGGTTAGGTCATGGGGTATTTTTATAAAGGAGATTTGTACGGACGCTGCGATACCTAATAAGTCTAATTTTTTAAAATTATTTAGGTTTTAGACTATATTATCCTTTTTGATACAAAAAATAATTTTTGGTATCTCAAGTCTGAGTCATTTATTTATTTTCATTTTTTAGCTGATTATCTTATGTAGGGGCTAATTTTTTGCGGGATGAGGATGGTTTTATTGGCACTATTTGGGGGGCTATATGACTTTGATCGCTTGCTATTAAACGTTTTGTTATGTAAGGTGACAAAAGTTCTCTTTTTGCACAGTTTTTTTTTTTTTTTTTTTTTTTTGGGACCCTGTTAATCTGGGGGGTTAGGTCATAGAGTATTTTCATAGAGGAGATTATTACTGACGCGGCGATACCTAATTTGTATACTTTTTCAAAATTATTTTAGTTTTACAAACTTTTTGAACACATTTTCTTTTGGTGTCAAGTCTGAGAACCATAGATTTTTTTTTTTTTTTATCCGATTGTCAGTGGCTAAATTGGGATATAAATTTAGTACTCCATGGAAGTGTGGTACTCCCTGAAGCAACCAATAATGCAGAGGCCCGGATGATCAGGGCACGTGTCACATTGAGTTGTGGTGTCCTTCCGTATCCCCCTCCTGTGACCCACTCTGCACCTTTTTTGGGTCCCTCCCTTCTTTCCAGTATGGGGGACCACACCTGGAAAGTATTGGCCAGGGACGATCCAGGCGCCTCCAGTTCCCGAGATACTCCGGCCTGCTCTTTCCCGGTCCGAAAAGATCAGGGCCTTGAGTACTGCCTCATAAAACTGAAGGAATGTCCCTGTGTTGCCAGCGCTCCGGGACAGCACAAAAGAGTTGAAGACCGCAACTTTTTTGTACCTTGCCCGGGTTTTGCGCATGGCATTATATGGCTTGAGGACTTGATCAGAGAGATCAACTCCTCCCATATACCGATTGTAGTTGATGATACAATCTGGCTTGAGGACCGTTGCCACGGTACCTCGCACAGGGACAGGGGTGATGCCGTTACCATGAATTGTGAACAGTAAAAGGACATCCCTCTTGTCCTTATATCTGACCAGCAACGGGTTTCCAGTGGTAAGGGCACGGGTCACACCCCTGGGAATAGGTACCTGGAGGGGATGGGTAGGGAGGTCGCGTTTATTTTTCTGTACTGTCCCACAAGCGGACGTGGATCTGGCGATGAGGGACTGAAATAAGGGGATACTAGTATAAAAGTTATCCACGTACAGGTGGTAACCCTTATCTAGCAGTGGGTGCATAAGGTCGCACACAAGTTTCCCGCTAACACCCAGAGTGGGGGGACATTCTGGGGGTTGAATACAGGAATCTCGCCCCTCGTACACACGAAACTTGTAAGTGTACCCTGAGGTACTCTCACAAAGTTTGTACAGCTTCACGCCATACCTCGCCCGCTTTGAGGGAACATAGTGGCGGAAAATGAGTCTCTACTTGAATGCAATGAGAGACTCATCAACCGCCCACCTACTCATCAACCGCCCACCTACCAATCAGAGGCGATCCTGAGAGGTGATGTCACCATCGCCTCTCAGGATCGCAGGATGGTGATTAGTGGTGTAAAATCCTCAGAGACCCGAATAACCCGGAAGCGCATTGTCTGAATTGTCTCAAGTCTGAATTGACCTGCGGTTTGCTGCTATCGCTGACATGGTGGGGTCATAGGACCCCCCGGCGCATCTAGCCAAGGTGCCTTTTCAATGATTTGAGCAGGCACCGGGTTCTGATCACCGCCCGCCGGGCGGCGGTGATCGGAACTATACATGACGTACCTGTAAGTCATGTGTCCTGAAGAGGTTAACAAGTGGGAGGCACATATGCAAACTGTTGTAATTCCTACACCGTTCACCTGATTTAGATGTAAATAGCCTCAAATTAAAGCTGACAGTCTGCAGTCAAAGCACATCTTGTTTGTTTCGTTTCAAATCCATTGTGGTGGTGTATAGGAGCCAAAAAAGTTAGAATTGTGTCGGCCCCAATATTTATGGACCTGACTGTATCTCCTAAATATGAATATAGTTATTACTTCTATTTTCTTGCCTTCAGACTAGGTATAAAAGGATGGAAGTTCGGGCTCAACATGTGCTGACAACATCTCATCTGCACGTCTCTAATTTAATGAATCGGATACAACAGAGCAAGTAAGTAATTCAGCAGAATTTCAGCACTCCATTCATTGGGCCCTCCTCCACCACATACTAAAGGAAAATTAGTAAGAGTCGTAGACCGCTCTGGAGTAAACCAGGAGGAATTTTTAGCACAGCATGCACCATACTGTAGCTTACTTGGCAACATGAACGATTTGTACTGCAGAAGAGAGGAGAGTACAGCATGCGAAGATGTTTGCAGGTGTTAAGAGACTCCACCTCCTTCCATGTATGTCCCCATCTTTTTCATGATGTGTCATCCAAGCCCTGTGTGGGGAATTTACCAACTCCTCTGGGAGTTTAGTGGTCTCCCCTTTTTCCAGGAACCTCCTGGATGTTCCAGGTGAGCTGGCAAGCTTGTACTATATGATTAGGGTTGGGCGATTAATCAAAAATTAACAGAAATTAATCTGGTTACAGCCAGTGCTGCTCTATTGAGTTCATCCCCACCCCTGCTTTTTAGGTTTGTCAGGCTTCTCCACTCAGTTCAATTGTGTCCACCTCCCCTCACTGCACCAACTGTGGCCACTTTATCCCACCACTCCAATTGTTGACAATGATCTATGAAGGCAAAAAAAAAAAGAAATTAATGAATCATAATTGATGTCAAATATTGCATTTTGATTTTGGTCAGAATGGCCACACCCTACTACTGGCTACTACATGCATACATACTCCTAAACACTCACTGGATGCATAATTTAATTATAGAACTCATCTTCTCGAAGGCCACAACTTGTGTCTGCATAGTTTCCCTCCCAGATGTCTTCAGCCTCTTGCTTTACTAACACATCAGACCCTGTATGCTAAAATAAGCTCCTACTAGTGCCACACACTGTACCCTGAATATAATAGTAGCATACACTGTGCCCCTGAAAGACACATACTATACCCCCTGAAAATAAAATGTCACACAGTGCCCCGATGGTCATATACACAGATGCACACTGTATATAGTGCCACACTCTGTGAAAATCATTGTGATTGAGAGAATTATGAGATTTTAGAGGAAGAAAATATTTTTCATCAGACCTCATTTCAGATCAGACCCCCATAAATATCAGGACATCATATCAGCCCTCCATGTCAGACCCTAAACAGACCTCAGAACAGCCCTTTTCTTTCAGACCACAGATCAGCCCTTTTCTTTTAGACCCCATCAGACCTCAGATCAGACCTTTTCTTTCATACCCCTATCAGACTAAAATAAAAAAAAGTCTCTTACCTCTCCTGCGCCGCGGCTCCGCTCCGGGTCTGGCGTCCTGCTCCCCTATCTTCTCTGGCCCGCGCTGCACTGTCACCTGACTGCCTGTCTAGCAAGAAAACCAGGGAGGGTGAGCGCTTTTCCCCCGCTCCCGACACCTAATGCATACTAGTGAGTGCTTTCATAATAGAAGCGCTCACTAGTATAAGCTTTATAAGACGCACGGCCATTTTCCCCCTACTTTTGGGTGTCTTATAAAGCAAAAAATATGGTATTTCATACAATGGCGATTTTGCAAGTTTTCCCACCTACAAAAAATGGAGGTAACTTTTATCGTAGGTAGACTTCAACTGTGAGACAGAATCTAATAAAACAAATTCAGAAAATCACATTTTATGATTTTTAAATAATTAACATTTTATTTCATGAAATAAGTATTTGATACAAAAGGAAATTGGCAAACTTCTGCCTTGCAGAATTCGAATCCATGATGGTGTAGTATGTTACTAATAATTGTAATCTTTGAGACTGTGGTCCCAGCGCTCTTCAGGTCATTGACCAGGTCCTCCCGTGTACTTCTGGGCTGATTCCTGACCTTTCTCAGAATCATCCTTACCCCACAAGGTGAGATCTGGCATGGAACCTCGCATTGAGGAAGATTGTCAGTCATCTTGTGTTTCTTCCTTTTACTAATAATTGCGCCAACAGTTGTTGCCTTCCTCACCAAGCTGCTTGCCTATTGTCCTGTAGCCCATCCCAGCCTACAGGACAAATTTTTTCCCTGGTGTCCTTAGACAGCTCTTTGGTCTTGGCCATAGTGGACAGGTTGTAGTGTGTGGACAGGTGTCTTTTATACAGGTAACGAGTTCAAACAGGTGCAATTAATACAGGTATCGAGAGCAGGTAATGCAAGTAGGAGGGCTTCTTAAAGAAAAACTGACAGATTTGTGAGCCAGAATTCTTGCTGGTTGGTAGGTGATCAAATCTTATTTCATGCAATAAAATACAAATTAATTATTTAAGAATCATACAATGTGATTTTTCTGGATTATTATTATTATTATTATTATTATTATTATTATATTTTTTTTTTTTTTTTTTTTTTTTTTTTTTTTTTTATAGTCTGACTCTCACAGTTGAAGTGTAGCTACGATAAGACCTCTACATTATTTGTAGGTGGGAAAACTTGCAAAATCGCCAGTGTATCAAATACTTATTTTCCCCGCTGTGTGTGTGTCTGTGTGTGTGTGTGTATCTGGTCATAACTTTGGTGGATCCACCTCCATATATAGTCGTTAAGACCGGGGTCTAAATT
Organism: Bufo gargarizans; assembly: GCF_014858855.1. Lineage (NCBI taxonomy): Eukaryota > Metazoa > Chordata > Amphibia > Anura > Bufonidae > Bufo > Bufo gargarizans. The sequence goes on from NC_058084.1 coordinate 326,737,453, forward strand.
ACTGGTCTTAATAAATGACCCTTATATCTCCTGATGTAGTGGAGCTAATGCTGTGGTCTTGCTTTAAAGCTTAAATTGTCAGCGTTTTATAAACCAGACTAGGCCCATATCTCTGGCTGCTACAGAAGCAGTATTTTTCTCCTTTTTTCAGTTAATTACTTTACACGTGTAGTATCTCAAACTTGGTATTTTACTATACAATCATTGTACAAGATCATTTAAAAATGCAGTATATTAAAGTTAATGGGGCCCAGTGCTGATGTCACGGATGGTGTTGCGGAAAACTAGAAGACAAAAAATGAAGATCCGACTGACTTGATCCCAAACTAAGGAACATAAGGGTGAGCCCTGTAAAAGCCCTAGCTCTCTCCCTGACTTCTCAGCCCATGCAAAGATCTCTGATAGATAATTGCATGCCCTCGTGCCTCGACTGTATGACACCTGAACACCCTATAATAGTGAGGGGACATGACCACCGGCTCCCTACACTTAATACGGAGGGAGTCAGGGTCACCTAGGATCAAGCCAACAGGGAAACACAAATAAAGGAACAGACTTATCTGTAGAAGCATCAGTTGCAGCATGCGCACAATCCAGGAAGTTGTATAAACCGCAAAGTGATGCAGTATGGGAGGGGATTTAAAGGGAAGCAATCAGTGCAACTAGATGACAGCTGAGAGAGGAAAACGAGATAACAAAAGAACCTCAAGCAAGAGGTTCTGAAGAACGTCTGTCAGAGCTTCTCAGATATCTGGCGGTGACAGTACCCCTTCTAAGAGTGGACTCCGGACACTCGGAGCCCACTTTCTCAGGATGGGACCTATGGAAAGCCCCGATGAGACGAGTGGCCCTAATGTCAGTCACTGGGACCCACATCCTCTCCTCAGGACCATAACCCTCCCAATGAACGAGATACTGGAGAGAGCCGCGGACAATACGAGAATCCACAATCCTAGAGACCTGAAATTCAAAATTGCCATCAACCACAATCGGAGGAGGAGACAAAGAGGAGGGTACAGTGGGTTGGACATAAGGTTTTAGTAGGGACTTATGAAAAACATTATGGATCTTCCAAGTCTGAGGAAGATCAAGACGGTAGGCAACAGGATTGATGACGGACAAGATTTTGTAAGGCCCAATAAACTTAGGACTCAACTTCCAGGAGGGAACTTTTAATTTGATATTCTTAGTAGACAACCACACCAGATCACCAACATTCAGGTCCGGACCAGGCACACGTCTCTTATCCGCCACACGCTTATCTCTCTCATGCTCTTTAGATTATCCTGAATCTTTTGCCAAATAGATGACAAAGAAGACCCCTCTCCAGAGAATGTCCCAAACTGCGGATGAAACCCATATGCACCAAAAAATGGTGACTTATCAGAGGACTCCTGACGACGGTTATTTAAAGCAAACTCCGCAAGGGAGAGAAAAGAACACCAATCCTCCTGATTCTCCGCTACAAAACAGCGCAGATCTGTCTCCAGATTCTAATTGACATACGCTGTCTGGCCATTCGACTGCGGGTGGAAAGCAGAAGAGAATGACAACCGAACCCCCAAGCGAGAACAGAAGGCCTTCCAGAATCTGGAAACAAACTGCGTGCCCCCCCTCAAAGACTATGTAAAACAGCATGGTATTCCTTCAGACAAAGTGATCAATAAATGCCTGCGCCAGCGTTTTAGCATTGGGCAACCCAGGAAAAGGAACAAAATGCGCCATTTTGCTAAAACTGTCCACTTTGGCACGAGCGCAGGTCTCGCAGGCTGCCACAAAACCCTCAACCGACTTACGAAGAGCCGGCCACCAGAATCTCAGAGCAATGAGATCCACTGTGGCTCTACCACCCGGGTGCCCAGCAAGGACCGTATCGTGGTGCTCCTTAAAAACCTTGTTTCATAAAGCGAGAGGCACAAACAACCTCCCAGAAGGACAAAGATCAGGAGCCTCTGCCTGAGCTGCCTGAACCTCTGCCTCCAATTCAGGATAAAGAGTAGACACAACCACCCTTTCAGCCAAAATGGGACCCGGGTCTTCAAAGTTCCTCCCTGTCGGAAAACAACATGACAAGGCATCCACCTTCAAATTCTTAACCCCAGGGCGGAACGTGACAACAGAATTAAACCTTGAAAAGAACAAAGACCATCTGGCCTGTCTCTGGTTCAGACGCTTTGCTGACTCCAAGTAGGCCAGAGTCTTATGGTCGGTAAACACGGTAATAGGGTGTCTGGCGTCTTTAGCCAATGGCGCCATTCCTCAAAAGCTAACTTGATGGCAGACAATTCCCTATCTCCAACATCGTAATTTCTCTCTGCAGAGGAGAGTTTCTTCGAGAAAAAGGCACACGGTCGCCATTTGGCAGGAGAGGGACCCTGAGACAAGACCGCACCCACACCCACCTCAGAAGCGTCCACCTCAACTATGAAGGGCAGAGAGATATCAGGTTGTACCAAGATGGGAGCGGAAGCAAAACTCTCCTTGATACTAGAAAAGGCCTTACGCGCCTCTACCGACCAGGAGGAAAAATCTACCCCCTTTCTAGTCATATCAGTGAGTGGTTTAACAACAGAAGAATAATTCAAAATGAACTTCCTGTAATAATTGGCAAAACCCAAAAAGCGCATCAGCGCCTTCTGATTCTCAGGAAGCTCCCACTCAAGCACAGTGCGGACCTTCTCGGGGTCCATGCGAAAACCAGAAGCTGAGAGAAGAAACCCCAGAAATTGAATTTCTGGAACCGCAAACACACATTTTTCCAGTTTAGCGTGCAATTTATTCTCCCGCAGAATGAGCAAGACCTGACGTAGGTGGTCCTTATGAGTTTTGAAATCGGGAGAAAAAAAATCAAAATGTCATCTAGATACACTAGTACAAATTTCCCCATTAAATGATAAAAAATGCTGTTCACAAAATGCTGGAAGACGGCTGGAGCATTCATCAAACCAAAAGGCATAACCAAATTCTCAAAATGGCCCTCGGGGGTATTGAAGGCCGTCTTCCATTCGTCTCCTTCTCTGACCCTGACCAGGTTGTATGCCCCTCTTGGATCTAATTTGGAAAAGACTTTAGCCCCAACAATCTGGTTAAACAGGTCCGGGATCAGAGGAAGCGCATAAGGATCACGAATTGTGATACTGTTCAGCTCCCTGAAATCCAGACATGGTCTCAAAGAACCATCTTTTTTTCTTAACCAAAAAAAAAGCTGCGGCAACAGGTGACTTCGAGGGTTGTATGTGTCCCTTTCTCAGGCTCTCAGAGATAAAAGCACGCCATAGCGACCCTTTCAGGTTGGGAGAGATTGTACAAACGAGATTTAGGCAGCTTGGCGCCTGGGATGAGATTAATAGGGCAATCGTACTCCCTGTGAGGGGGCAGCTCCTGAATACCACTCTCAGAAATCACATCCGAAAATTCAGAGAGAAAAGATGGTACAGTCTTAGAAACCTCCGAAACAGATGTCGAGAGGCAATTCTCTCTGCAAAAGTCACTCCAACCATTTATTTGCCTCGCTTGCCAATCAATGGTGGGGTTATGTTTAGTGAGCCAGGGTAGCCCCAATACTAGAGGAGTAGGTAACTCGCTTAGGACGAAACACGACACATCCTCAACATGAGCATCACTCGCAATCAAACGGATATTGTGATTATGCCTTTTAACGATTTTTGAGAAAGTGGAGCGGAATCAATAGCAAAAACAGGTATGTCCTTTCCCAAAGTTCATACCTGGAAACAATGTGTTATAGCAAATTGATTATCAATGAGATTGACAGCTGCTCCACTATCTACAAAAATCTCACAAAGAATGTTCTTTTAGAGGACTTTTCTACTTTTTGTTTCTTTATTACTCTGAAACTGCCTGAATCTCCTAGAGGGACAAACATTTGCCAAATGATTTATGTCCTCCACAACAAAAACAAACCCTCCTCTGAGAGCTGAATCCTCTGTTGTCAGAGGCAAGCAAATCCAGCTGCATGGGCTCCTGCTCAGAGAGGATTGAGAGACTGAGGCTCCTGCGCACTGAATGAGACCACCCCACTGTCCTTGGACTGAGTATGATGGGAAGGAGTGATCTCTCCTCTCTCTCTCCAAGACGCCTGTCAATACGAACAGCCTGAGACATGGCAGCCTCCAAGGAGGTAGGTCCTTCATGAAAGGCAAATGCATCTTTCAATCCCTCTGAAAGACCGTGGCAAAATTGACTTCGGAGTGCAGCATCATTCCAACCAGTATCAGCTGCCCATCTCCGAAATTCTGAACAGTATATCTCTGCGGACTGTTTACCCTGGCATAAAAGACGCAGTCTAGATTCAGCCAGAGCAATACGATCTGGATCATCATATATCTGACCCAGGGCTACAAAAAATTCATCCACTGAACGGAGGGGCTGTGCCCCTACTGGCAGTGAAAAGGCCCAGGACTGAGCGTTATCCCCGAGTAGCGAGATGATGATCCCCACCCTCCGCTCCTCATCACCAGATGAATGGGGAAGTAGGCGAAACTGGAGTTTGCAAGCCTCTCTAAAACTAACTAAATTCTCATTACTCCCGGAGAACGTATCCGGAAGCGAGATTTTAGGCTCAGAACAAATTCCATGAACGCAAGCAGAAACGGTCAGCTCAAACTGAGAGACAGTTTTCCGGAGATCTGCTACCTCCAGTGAAAGACCCTGCATGCGGTCAATCGAGGCTGAAACCGGATTTATGCTGAAGACTGTTTTGGCGGTTTATAATGTCACGGATGGTGTTGCGGAAAACTAGAAGACAACAAATGAAGATCCAACTGACTTGATCCCAAACTAAGGAACATAAGGGTGAGCCCTGTAAAAGCCCTAGCTCTCTCCCTGACTTCTCAGCCCATGCAAAGATCTCTATGATAGATAATTGCATGCCCTCGTGCCTCGACTGTATGACACCTGAACACCCTAGGATCAAGCCAACAGGGAAACACAAATAAAGGAACAGACTTATCTGTAGAAGCATCAGTTGCAGCATGCGCACAATCCAGGAAGTTGTATAAACCGCAAAGTGATGCAGTATGGGCGGGGATTTAAAGGGAAGCAATCAGTGCAACTAGATGACAGCTGAGAGAGGAAAACGAGATAACAAAAGAATCTCAAGCAAGAGGTTCTGAAGAACGTCAGAGCTTTTCAGATTTCTGGCGGTGACAGCTGACTACTTTGGCACCCAACTAGCAATGGTGACCCAATCAGTATCGTTAATAAGTATAAAAAAATAAAGTTAAATAAGATAAAGAAAATGACAGGAAGATTTAACACAAGTTTTATAGTCTTTTCTGTTCTTTTGAGGGCAGGGATAACAAGGGAACACACCTCATAATTGCCTGACCCCCCATAATATGAAACAAGCTTTATTGTTCAAAAAGTGTTTATTGGGTCACTCCTAGTCTCTGGTTTGGAACAGCCCACAAACCTATTAGGAAAAAATGTGGAACAGTCAATATAAAAGGGGGGTGGGGGTACCACAAATAACCAGAGTTATTTTCCTGTAATCCTACCTAACCATAGTATACTTAGTATCTCCATATACTTCTATCGGCAGCATGTAATTTTATCCCTCTCGCTAATAAAAAAAAAATATATAGCTTTTATTTGTTTCTGTTAAAACAAAAATGAGTAATTCCGAAGACAGGATGTGACATTACCTGAGAGGATGTGCTCTAAGGTCTCCCATGACAATAAGATGTTACATCTGATCTGATTTCGGCAGGCTTGGACTGAGTGGAAACGCTAGCTTTATTAACCATGCCTCAACTCGAAGTATTGGCTAATGGAGGAAATAAGCCTCCGGATTGGGCCACATGCTATGTGCAGTGCCCTAGTATACAGTGCGCACATATCATATAATACTCCCCTTTCCCCAGTCCTATGCAGTGATGCAGCCCTAGTCTCTTCAGGGCAGACTGGCATCGGCAGAAAGTCACAGGCAATGGAATGACATAATTTTGCTGCCTGCATCACGACAAAGCACTAAATGCCAGGACAGGGGATCAGTGGTTCCCTTGTACTGCCAGTGTTGAGATGGCTGCTCCATTTTATCTGCATCCTGTGAATGCAGACATGATTAGGTGCAGGGGCGCCCAGAAACTGGGTGAATCGACCCCATACGAGGGCATCCTCTGGCGCCTTGTTAGGGAGTAAAGGTTTGTGCCGTGTGCGGCCGCACAGGTCACCCCCCTCCAAGGACGGCCCTGGCAGTGATCAGGCGACAAACTAAGAAACGTTCAATTGTCATCTGATCACATCTGTTATGCAGGCCTAACTATCATCGTTGCCAACAACATATTTTCAGTTAATTTTATGGGGACTGAGCAATGTGGTTTTGTCCTCCTATAGTTTGCATTGAGCAGTGTAAAAAGCCCTTTAAAGGGAACCTGTCACCCAAAAATCGCCTATTAAGCTGTTTACAGTACCTTATAGTGCTGTATAGTCGTTTCCTGATGCACTTTTTGTTAGTTTTGCAGCATGTATGCTCAGTCAGAAATCGATGTTATATTCAGCTGCTGCCCCGTGCTTCAAGTCAGGCTTGAAGTCACGGGGGCAGCGGCCTCGGCGTCTTACATGGCCCTCTCCCCGCCCCCTGCCTCTGTGACTGACAGCCGAAATCCGATTCCGGGACCGCGCTCAACGGCCGCATGCGCAGTAAAGGGCGGCAGGAGCGCGGTCCCGGCTGCCGCGCGTACTACGCGCCGTCTTACTTTCGCCGCACTGCGCATGCGCCCGACATCCTGTATCAAACGCGCCCGCGCCCAGATGCCGGGCGCGGGCGCGTTTGATACAGGATGTCGGGCGCATGCGCAGTGCGGCGAAAGTAAGACGGCGCGTAGTACGCGCGGCAGCCGGGACCGCGCTCCTGCCGCCCTTTACTGCGCATGCGGCCGTTGAGCGCGGTCCCGGAATCGGATTTCGGCTGTCAGTCACAGAGGCAGGGGGCGGGGAGAGCGCCATGTAAGACGCCGAGGCCGCTGCCCCCGTGACTTCAAGCCTGACTTGAAGCACGGGGCAGCAGCTGAATATAACATCGATTTCTGACTGAGCATACATGCTGCAAAACTAACAAAAAGTGCATCAGGAAACGACTATACAGCACTATAAGGTACTGTAAACAGCTTAATAGGCGATTTTTGGGTGACAGGTTCCCTTTAAACGAGCATCGATCATCACTCACTGTGGCTAGACACGGATTAATGTAAAATGACCCTTTCACACACTATGCAGAAGCAAAATGGTAAGACATGTTTGACTATTTAGAAAGTACGTAGTGTACATTTGCAATCATTAACAAAAAGATGCAAAACTGTTCATAGCTAGTGTGTGTATGTATGTGTATATATATATATATATATATATATATATATATATATATATATATATATATATATAGTGTGTGTGTGGATAGATAGTATATAGTGTGTGTGTGGATAGATGAGTATATTATGTGTGTGTGGATAGATAGAGTATATAGTGTGTGTGGATAGATAGAGTATATATAGTGTGTGTGTGGATAGATAGAGTATATATAGTGTGTGTGTGGATAGATAGAGTATATAGTGTGTGTGTGGTAGAGATATATAGATATATAGATATATAGATATATAGATATATATATATATATATATATATATAGAGAGAGATAGATATATATATATATATAATATAGATATATAGATAGAGAGAGATAGATATATATATATATAGATATATATAGAGATAGAGATATATATATATATATATATATAATATCTCTCCATCTATATATATATATATATATATATATATATCTATATATCTCTCTCCATCTATATATATATATATATATATATATATATATATATCTATCTATCTCTATATATCTATCTAATCTATCTATCTATCTATCTATCTCTATATATATATATATATATCTATCTATCTCTATATATATCTATCTATCTATCTCTATATATATATATATATATATATATATATATATCTATCTATCTATTACACATACACTCACCTAAAGAATTATTAGGAACACCATACTAATACAGTGTTGGACCCCCTTTTGCCTTCAGAACTGCCTTAATTCTACATGGCATAGATTCAACAAGGTGCTGATAGCATTCTCTAGAAATGTTGGTCCATATTGATAGGATAGCATCTTGCAGTTGATGGAGATTTGAGGGATGCACATCCAGGGCACGAAGCTCCCGTTCCACCACATCTCAAAGATGCTCTATTGGGTTGAGATCTGGTGACTGTGGGGGCCATTTTAGTACAGTGAACTCATTGTCACGTTCAAGAAACCAATTTGAAATGATTTGAGCTTTATGACATGGTGCATTATCCTGCTTGAATTAGCCATCAGAGGATGGGTACATGGTGGTCATGAAGGGATGGACATGGTCAGAAGCAATGCTCAGGTAACCCGTGGCATTTAACAATGGCCAATTGGCACTAAGGGGCCTAAAGTGTGCCCAGAAAACATCCCCCACACCATTACACCACCACCACCACCAGCCTGCACAGTGGTAACAAGGCATGATGGATACATGTTCTCATTCTGTTTACGCCAAATTCAGACAGAAATTGAGACTTATCAGACCAGGCAACATTTTTCCAGTCTTCAACAGTCCAATTTTGGCGAGCTTGTGAAAATTGTAGCCTCTTTTACCTATTTGTAGTGGAGATGAGTGGTACCCGGTGGGATCTTTTGCTGTTGTAGCCCATCCGCCTCAAGGTTGTGCGTGTAGTGGCTTCACAAATGCTTTGCTGCATACCTCGGTTGTAACGAGTGGTTATTTCAGTCAACGTTGCTCTTCTATCAGCTTGAATCAGTCGGCCCACAGGACTGCCGCATACTGGATGTTTTTCCCTTTTCACACCATTCTTTGTAAACCCTAGAAATGGTTGTGCGTGAAAATCCCAGTAACTGAGCAGATTGTGAAATACTCGGACCGGCCCGTCTGGCACCAACAACCATGCCACGCTCAAAATTGCTTAAATAACCTTTCTTTCCCATTCTGACATTCAGTTTGGAGTTCAGGAGATTGTCTTGACCAGGACCACAACCCTACATGCATTGAAGCAACTGCCATGTGATTGGTTGACTAGATAATCGCATTAATGAAAAATAGAAAAAGTGTTCCTAATAATTCTTTAGGCGAGTGTGTGTGTGTATATGTATATGTATGTATGTATATATATATATATATATATATATATATATATATATATATATATATATATATATATATATATATTTTAGTACACAGTACAGACCAAAAGTTTGGACAAACCTCATTCAAAGAGTTTTCTTTATTTTCATGACTATGAAAATTGTAGAGTCACACTGAAGGCATCAAAACTATGAATTAACACATGTGGAATTATATACATAACAAAGTGTGAAACAACTGAAAATATGTAATATTCTAAGTTCTTCAAAGTAGCCACCTTTTTGCTTTGATTTACTGCTTTGCACACTCTTGGCATTCTCTTGATGAGCTTCAAGAGGTAGTCACCTGAAATGGTCTTCCAACAGTCTTGAAGGAGTACCCAGAGATGCTTAGCACTTGTTGGCCCTTTTGCCTTCACTCTGCGGTACACCTCACCCCAAACCATCTCGATTGGGTTCAGGTCCGGTGACTGTGGAGGCCAGGTCATCTGGCGCAGCACCCCATCACTCTCCTTCATGGTCAAATAGCCCTTACACAGCCTGGAGGTGTGTTTGGGGTCATTGTCCTGTTGAAAAATAAATGATGGTCCAACTAAACGCAAACCGGATGGAATAGCATGCCGCTGCAAGATGCTGTGGTAGCCATGCTAGTTCAGTGTGCCTTCAATTTTAAATAAATCCCCAACAGTGTCACCAGCAAAGCACCCCCACACCATCACACCTCCTCCATGCTTCACCTTTTCTGCGTCTCACAAAGGCACGGTGGTTGGAACCAAAGATCTCAAATTTGGACTCATCAGACCAAAGCACAGATTTCCACTGGTCTAATGTCCATTCCTTGTGTTCTTTAGCCCAAACAAGTCTCTTCTGCTTGTTGCCTGTCCTTAGCAGTGGTTTCCTACAGATATTCTACCATGAAGGCCTGATTCACACAGTCTCCTCTTAACAGTTGTTCTAGAGATGTGTCTGCTGCTAGAACTCTGTGTGGCATTGACCTGGTCTCTAATCTGAGCTGCTGTTAACCTGCGATTTCTGAGGCTGGTGACTCGGATGAACTTATCCTCCGCAGCAGAGGTGACTCTTGGTCTTCCTTTCCTGGGACGGTCCGCATGTGAGCCAGTTTCTTTGTAGCGCTTGATGGTCTTTGTGACTGCACTTGGGGACACTTTCAAAGTTTTCCCTTTTTTTTTTTTTTCAGACTGACTGACCTTCATTTCTTAAAGTAATGATGGCCACTTGTTTTTTTTTACTTTAGCTGCTTTTTTCTTGCCATAATACAAATTCTAACAGTCTATTCAGTAGGACTATCAGCTGTGTATCCACCTGACTTCTCCACAAGGCAACTGATGGTCCCAACCCCATTTATAAGGCAAGAAATCCCACTTATTAAACCTGACAGGGCACACCTGTGAAGTGAAAACAATTTCAGGTGACTACCTCTTGAAGCTCATCAAGATATTGCCAAGAGTCTGCAAAGCAGTAATCAAAGCAAAAGGTGGCTACTTTGAAGAACCTAGAATATGACATATTTTCAGTTGTTTCACACTTTGTTATGTACTGTATATAATTCAACATGTGTTAATTCATAGTTTTGATGCCTTCAGTGTGAATCTACAATTTTCATAGTCATGAAAATAAAGAAAACTCTTTGAATGAGGTGTGTCCAAACTTTTGGTCTGTACTGTATATATAATTATTATAATTTATTTAATATTGCTTTTAATTGCACATTTGCTGAATTCCACAGACAGAGCCAAGTGTATTTATAGGCACGACCTATGTGTTTTGTTTCTTTTCTTTTTATCTTCAGCTTTCGGAAATTAGATCATTTTCGCACAATAGTCGCACAAGAGCTCTCTAGTCTTGAAACTGAAACTCATGCTTTAAAAGAGCTGGAGAAGGAAACTTTGGTACGCTGTTCCCTTACATACAAATACGAAGCCTCTGGAAACTGGAATTGTTTGTAAGAAAGTAGCTTCAACAGAAGCAGATGTTGTTGTTTTTTTTTCTCTTTCCAGCAATTACAGTGCTGCCCATAATTATTCATACCCTGGCAAATTTTGACTTAGTTACTTTTATTCAACCAGCAAGTAATTTTTTGACGGGAAATGACATGGGTGTCTCCCAAAAGATAATAAGACTATGTACAAGAGGCATTATTGTGGAAAAAAGTCAGCTTTTATTTACATATTTACATTTGAGCCAAAACTGTCCAGTCCAAAATTATTCATACCCTTCTCAATAATCAATAGAAATGCCTTTATTGGCTATTACAGCAATCAACCGCTTCCTATAATTTCAGACCAGCTTTTTGCATGTCTCCACAGGTATTTTTGCCCATTCATCTTTAGCAATGAGCTCCAAATCTTTCAGGTTGGAGCGTCTTCTTGCCATCACCCTGATCTTTAGCTCCCACCACAGATTCTCAAATGGATTCAAGTCTGGACTCTGGCTGGGCCACTCCAAAACTTTAATGTTGTTGTCTGCTAACCATTTCTTCACCACTTTTGCTGTTTGTTTTGGGTCATTGTGCTGCTGAAATGTCCACTGGTGCCCAAGGCTAAGTTTCTCTGCAAGACTGCCTGATGATGTTGTTGAGAATCCTCATGTATTGCTCTTTTTTCATGGTACCATTTACTGTGATTAGGTTCCCTGGTCCATTAGCGCAAAAAACACCCCCAAAGCATTAGGTTCCCACCACCATGTTTGACAGTGGGGATGGTGTTCTTTGGGTTGAAGGCTTATCCTTTTTTACGCCAAATGAAGGAAACCTCATTGTGACCAAACACAATTTTTGTTTCATCTGACCATAACACAAGACCAGAAGTCGTCGTCTTTGTCCAGATGAGCTTTTGCAAAGGACAAAAGAGCTTTTGTGTGCCGTATCTGGAGAAGTGGAACCCAGCAGTGTGCAGTGTCCGTTGGATTGTCTGCCTTGAGACATTGCCACCATTCAGAGCCCAGATTCACCAGGATGGCCTTGGTGGTGATCCTTGGATTCCTTTTCACCTCTCTAACTATCCTCCTAGCCAGCATAGGTGTCACTTTTGGCTTCCGACCACGTTCTGAGATTTTCCACATTGCGGAACATCTTGTATTTTTTTGCTCAAATGTAAATTAAAAACTGAAGTTTTTTTCCACAATAATGCCTCTTGTACATTGTCTTATTATCTTTTGGGAGACACCTATGTCATTTCCCGTCAAAAAATTACTTGCTGGTTGAATAAAAGTATTTTTAAGTCAATATTTGCCGGGGGTATGAATAATTATGGGCAGCACTGTACTTGAAGTTTAGTATTACCTTGTCTCCCTATGATGGGGTTAGTAACCTCCAGCACTCCAAATGTTGTAAAGTTAAAATTCCCAGCATGCTCCATTCACTTTTATAAGTTTTAAGAACATCCTAGCAAGTGTCCATGCTGGTAGCTGTAGTTTCAAAACAGGTTGCGGACACCCGTCGTATGATTTTCTGTAACACTGTACATTAATACAATATATATTGTTTATAGCAGTGGCAGGATGATTCTGGAGGGGTGACGGGTAGATTTGTGATAGTTCAGTCAGTGCTGCAGAGTAGCGTTGTGCACTTGCGCTTAAACAACTGCTATAAAATATTGCCCAAATGTATTATTTAGATTGTGCTTGATGTTTCTTTAAAAAATTAAGCTTCCAAGGAAAGTGCATGTAGTAAAGCTGTTAATTTACTTTTATACTTGTTTATCAAAGGCAAGTGTAGTGGCTTAAAGGGAACCTCTCACCAGTTTTATGGTGCCCTATCTGAGGGCAGCATAAATTGGTGTCAAATACCCTTAGCGAAACTCTGGGTGACTTACCTCTTTTGACTAAGCTGATTTGTTAAAATCTGTACCAAACGGCTCCAGTGCATGCCAAACGCTGGAGCTGTCCAGTACACAATGCATGCCAGAGAGTCGTCCTATTTATGAGATGCAGGGGTGTACGCTGTGTATGGAACTGCTGCAGTGATCTAAACCAGACATATTAAGTAGTATGCAGCTCTAAAGAAAATTAGGGTTAACTTGCAAACTACCCTCTCTGATTGTATTGGGGCAAAATGTAATTATTAATGAGCGTCATTTAATCATTATACATGTCTAAAGGTGGTTGTTTCTTTTCTTTTAAACAGGATTTTTGGGAAGCACAGACTGTGAAAATTAATGAATTCTGCACCAGTCAACAGCAAAGGTGATTTGTTGTGGGTTGCAAACACTTTACAGTGTACAATACCACCAACCTGAAACACAATTTAACTTTTAGGTCCAAAAGTCTGTGCTGACTAATTTCAGCTTTATGTTTATAGAAATGAGAACTGAATGTTTCTGATGAAGCCCAAAATCCCTTGCTTTGCAGTTTACTGATATTGGTGTTTTATTGAGTTCAGTGGGTGCTGTATACTAGTGTCTGCAAGCATCCTGTTTTGCACTTTAAAGAATGCCTACACTTAGAGTTGACTTTTCAAAATAAGTTGTCATGAGGATTAAAACTATTTCTGACCATTAGGACTTGGATCTGGCATTATGTAGTAGTCTCCCCCTCTACAGACTCTCTAATCTCCAATTTTCCGTTTTCCCTGAGCTGGTGAGTGGATTAACTGCCTGATATTCCCCATATACAGCCCATAGAGAGGAAGCAGAAGCACTGTATAGGACCAGGAAGAACTGGGCAGTATTGATATAAATACAGCATTTGGTGACAGGTTTGATCACCTTAGTAATTTTAAGGTGAATCCCACTACAATTATCGAATGTTTCCCTCTCCCAGACAATTTTTCCATTAAGTGGAAAGACCGAAGTCTGACATATTTGGGCATCCAAATTCCAGCGCAAGTACATTTAATATTCCCCCTGAATTACTTGCCACTGCAGAGGACCCTTGAGGACTTAGGGTTGTATAAGTTGAAACACCTGTCGTGGTTTGGCCATATGAATACTGTTAAAATAGATATCCTTCCCAGATTCCTTTACCTGTTTCAGACCATACCCATCTATGTTCAGAGGAGTTATTCTGCGGCCATACAAAAGGCTCTCACCAGATTTGTATGGCATACCAGTAAGCCTAATTAAACATATAAATCCCTTGGCGGATTTGGCCTCCCAGATTTTCACCTTTATCACAACGGAGTATACTTTCTAGGATACTAGACTGGACGCACAGGGGTTCACAGAAGTTGAGGGTCTCCCTGGAACAATCTGTCTCCACTATCTCTTAAAGCTGCGCCTTGGATCACCTTGGGAGACAGACCACCCAGATTGGATTGGCCATATCTTGTGAGACATGTTCTAGCAGTCTGGGATGATTGGATATCAAGATCACAGATCTCGTATAGACCTGGCCCTATGACTCCGTTATATTGCAACCCAGCTTTTAGCCCGGTATTAGATCACTCATCGTTTTTAATTACAACGGTTTTCTGAGAAGATAAGATGTCTTAACTTCAGCGAAGCTGACTTCATTTGAAGCCTTGCATACGAGCGCTACCTTTTTATATGGTTTTGTGGTTAGGGTACGCTAAGCTGCGTTAATTTTTCGGAGGCACGTTACCTAACACCGCGATTGACCCTCTGACGGATTTTCACAAGATGTACTTACAATAGGGGGATGGAAGGGGTACTTTGTCTGTCTGCATTGTATCAGGTTCTCCTAGACTTGTGCGGCACGTACAGGGCCCCATTCTTTGATAGTTGGGAATCCGATTTCCAGGTCCAATTCACAGAAGATGTTCTCAATAGGTGTACGTTGTCCCGTGGAATATCATTGGTGGCACAAGCCACAAAAAAACTGTATAGGGTATTATAGATTTTAAATAGCGGCGCTCCCACTAACAATATGAAACGCAATGTAGAATTTTGAGGGAGCTTAAAATATAACTTTTACTTTTAGATTTTTTAAATAATATGCGCCACAAACACATAATTGAGGTATGGCTAGAAATGTGGAACAGTCTTACCATTCTGATGCACCCTGGAAGGGATCAGCCTGGCGTGGGGAAAATAATACCGCATCTGGGCTGATGGTTAGATGTAGTCGTAGGTTGTTATTGAATGTAGACTGGTGCAGGGAACCACTGTCCCTAATGAGCCCTGAATGGGGAGGGGGGCATTGCTATTGTTCACCTGCCTATCTACACCGAGTTCCTACCCCGCAAGGGGCTGCCCTGTCCGGATACCTTATCCTAGTTAGGGAGGTATCCCTATTTATGCCCTATAGGATGGTTCCCAACGGTCACGTTTCAAGTGATAAATCATCAGGGGAAGAAATCCGTAATGTGCAAAAGATAATCCTGCAGAAAAAAAATATACTTAACATGAGCATCCAGAAAAAAGGGGTTCACATATAATGGGAACTATGAGAGAAAAATGGAACAGGGACATACCTTGGATCAGTGGATCTCTAGGATTGAAGAGAAAAGGACATTGATGGTCCTATAGAGAAGAGGGCCCCACAGATTCTTTAAAGCGGGGCGCCTCTGGGGCAGCTGATCCGGTGTGCAGCTGTAGACATCAGATCGCCATGAGGACGCTGTATTTGAGCAACAAGGCACGCCCTGTGTATCGCGACCGCCCCTGGGAAGGGGATGATCCGATCACGGGACCGGAGCGCCACACCCCACCGGTGGGCGTGGCCATCAAATGGACCGCAGCGCACCAGGCTTTGGAGCGCAGCGTAGCGTCCGGTCACGCGGGGCGGCCAGGATAAGGGAAGGATACAGCGCCTGTTGCTTAGCAGCTGAATGACGCCAATATCAGCTGCTGGAGAGCCGGTGTAGCGTTACATTACCCTACTTCGCAGTGCGACAGGAAGTCAGGAGGTAGGGTAGGGTAACGTTACACCGGCGTAATAGCCCGCGCTCTTATAAATGTTAAAATAGCATTTCATGCAGGCTTGCAGTTAGAGAGGCAACCATGCTCCTATAATTGTAAGCCAAAAGACACTATGTTTATAAATTTCAGCATTTGTTAAGACATTAATAAGGTGGACAGATAAGAGGGGGGGGGGGGCGGGACGGGACTGGAACGGACAGGAAGGGGAAGGACCAGGCAAGTAACTTTCATTATACATTTAGGGTGGAAAAGTACCCCCTAACGTTCCCCCTAATGAATCGGTGCATGATGTATTCAAATGATGGGGCAGCTGGGAATAACAGTAGAGGAATGGTCCATTACAGAAAACAACCAAAATGTAGCTGTTCATTAAGACCTAAAGGGGCCATGGTCTTAAGATCGTATAGCCATCTGGCTTCCCTCTGTAAGATAATTCTGTCCCAGTCACCGCCTCTTGTTGGTGGATTTATTTTGTCAATGGCCATGAAAGAAAGACGTCCATGGCCATTATGAGAGTTGTGGACGTGTTTTGCCACTGGAGTGTCCCTGAGTCTGGCCACATCACTCAGGTGTTCACCTACTCGCCTACGGAATTCTCGGATTGCCAATGTATTCTTTCCCACACTGGCAGACAATCCGGTAGATAACCCCCCCCCCCCCCCCCCCGGGTCTTGCAATTAATGTAGTCACGAATAGCAAATTCCTTGCCCGTAACATTGCTCCTGAAATATTTGCCAGTTGTGATGTGCGGGCAGGCAATGCAACCACTGCATCGTTAACAGCCACGGTTGGTGTTCTTGAGCCAAGCACAACACGACGATGGTTGTGGGGTGTATTGGCTATGAACCAGCCGATCCCGTAGGCTCCTTCCGCGTCTATAGGATATGCTGGGAGTTTCACCGAGCACCTCCCTCAGATCCGGATCCATCAGGAGGATGTGCCAGTGTTGATTGATTATCTCCCTGATGGACTGGGCTTCGCCATCATACGAGGTTATTAGGCGGGTTAGTTTATTGGATGATGCTGTTTTCTGTTTGGGAGTGAGGAGGGTGAAGCGTTCTTCACTCAGGGCTGATCTAAATACTGATTTGAGTACCCGATCGGGGTAGCCTCTAGACAAGAATCTTTGGCGGAGATCAGCCACTTGGTGCAAGAATTCTCTCTTACTCAAACAATTCAGTCTTAAAAGTAGGTATTGTCCCTTAGGGATCCCGTGCTTTAAAGCAGGCGTGTGTTCACTTTCCCAACGAAGGAGCGAGTTGGTCGAGTTGGGTTTTCTGTATATAGAAGTACCCAACTCGCCCATCTGGTCCTTAGTAATCAGGACATCCAAAAAGGGCAGGGCCCGTACATCTGATTCATATGTGAAACGGAGCCCTACCTCGCTTTTGTTGTGCTCTGTCACAAAGGACTCAAAGGATCGCTGGGTGCCATGCCATATAACAAAAATATCGTCAATGTACCGTGCCCACAGTCCTATGGGCTTGGTAAGGAAGACACTGTCATCGGTGAAGACCAGAGTTGCCTCCCACCAGCCCAGGAACAGATTTGCATACGATGGGGCACATGGGCTCCCCATCGCGGTGTCCCTGAGCTGGTGGTAGATCCGCCCATTAAAGGAAAATACATTTTTGGTCAAAGTAAATTCCAGTAGTTGAAGGGCACAGTACTGACAACCACTAGTTTGGAGGAAAAATTGTACAGCCTTAAGGCCCAATTCATGAGGGATGCTGGAATAAAGTGCTTCCACGTCGATGCTGGCAATTAAATCAGCGTCAACGTGGACCCCTTCCAGTCGTTTAAGTAGGTCCGTGGTATCGCGTGTGTAGAATGGTAGGGCTACAACAAAAGGGGCCAGGATCTGATCTAGATATATGCCCACCTGCTGACATAGATTGCCTACCCCTGATATGATAGGACGCCCTTTAAGGGGTGATACCCCTTTGTGGAGCTTAGGCAGGCAGTAGAACGTTGCCTGCCTAGGGAATGTAGGGAACATGAATTGATATTCATCCCTTGTAATCACATTAGATTTAAGGGCCTCCTCCAAAATATCCCTAAGCTCGTCTTTATATTCCTCAATTGGATTTCGGGATAGAATCTCATAAGTGTTGGTATCCTTCAGTATTGAGTCACACATTTGACGTTATTGTTCGTTATCCATCACCACTACATTGCCCCCCTTGTCAGAGGGTTTGATCACCACTGACAGATCATGTTCGAGGTTGGACAATGCAGTGGCCATGGCATGATCACAATTAGATCTGTTTTGAAGAGGTCAACTCCCCTATCTCAGTGGTCACCAAGTCCAAAAACACATCTATGCAAGATACCTCACAAGCCACAAAAAATAATTAAAAAATTCTCTCTATATGGTACTATTTTCCAACTAAATTACACCATATATTTCCCTCGGTGTTGACGATTACATATTTTGTGGAGCTGCCCTGCAATTTTCTCCTTTTGGGATCAAGTCTTACAAGTATATGCCAAATACTCTGGTAAGACGATTCCAAATACTCCTCAAGTGACCCTACTCTCTCTTATACCGGGCTCCTTGGCTGAAGTTAAGAAAGGGATTCTAAGGCATTTTCTGACTGCAGCGAGAATGGCAATTCCCAGGCATAGGAGAACCAGATTCCTTTCCACCCAACCTCTGTGAGTGCACTAGGGAACTTCGGTATATTTTACGTACAGAAGAACTGATAGCGGATCAACAGGAGAGGTTAGAGATATTAATGAGCAGATGTTACTTCCTGCTCATTTTTTTTGATTCTCCTGAGTGTCGGAACATGCTGTGACCCTTTTTAGCATATACAGGCTAGGCGGGTGATCATGACAGTTTCCCTCCCATGACTTCCCTATTCCCCCCCCCCCCCCTTTTTTATGTATATTTTATATTTATATTTTAAAGGGTGTGTATATATACAAGACACATCAACGTCCTGAAATTGCGGGAAAATAGAAGATAGATTTTATTGCAGTTAGCTTTTTTTGCAGTTTATTATCTACAAATTGACTTTGTCTCAATATGTTGTTGCACACTAGTGCGCAAAACTCGCAATCCTGATTTACATCATTGTCTGATGCCATATCTATATGGGTCCTGCGTGACCTCATGGAATTCTGTTTAACTATTTTATGGCTCTCGTGTTATATTTCATAAAATAAATACTTAATAAAAATCGAGTAAGCCTAAATAAAGCACTAGGGCTGCTTATTCATACATCCATGATTGACGCACAGCACAGAGATCCATTCAATTGTATGTGCTTTCCGACTTCTGTGACAGACAGCTGTGTGATATACTGTAATAAAGTAAATGTCCGTCATCTTCTCATGTCAGAGTAATCATTATATTGAAGGTTTTTCCTTTCAGAATTGAAGCTATGGATCGTATGATTAAGGAGTCTTTGAGCACCCTTAAAAAGGTAATTTTTAAAACTTTAACTGTAGACTCTAAATGTGTCAGGTTTATCTGTTATTGATAAAGGAGTTTGAACAAAATTGATTTGCTTCTGATTGATGCAAGTACTCTTTTTTTACCTCCTATCATCCGGCTAGAAATCATTTTAATGTGCATGGACCTAAAAGAGATTGATTCCAAAGAATAGAAATATGCTCCAACCAACATTTGATTCCTTGGCCAGTAGTGATAACGGTTAAATCATAGTTTTTAGTATGTTATCACCAAAAAATACATTCAGGACAATGTTCTGTATTTAAACAATACAAATAATTTTGCTTAGAAAAGCAACTTGTCTCACTCTGCTTGGCAATTGATGGCCCCATCAGCTCAGTTTATAGTAATATGGAGGCAGAATCTTGTGCATGTTAATTGTGTGTATCCTCATAATGGGTCAGCAGCGTGTACAGTGTTTGGAGGCTCTCGCTGTGTCTGTTTGCTGCAGCTCTCGGTTCTGACTGATGACTGACACAAAGCTCATCCTCTCTGTACAAACAGCCACCTCCAGGCTCTGCATGGCCATCCCTGGACGATCCAGCAAAGCTCTCACTGGCTCGGACTCTGTGGAGCTCAAGCTCTGCTCCCTGCAGCTTGCTCTGCTCTGACTTCTCATGCTCAAAGAGGAGGCTGCAGCTCTTTAGGCTACTTTTAGGGTCTATTCACATGTCCGTTTGTTTCTTTCCTGATCTGTTCCGTTTTTTGCTGAACAGATCTGGACCAGATCTGGACCCATTCATTTTCAATGGGTCCTGAAAAAAACTGACAGCACAATGTCAGATTTTTTTTCAGGACCCATTGAAAATGAATGGGTCCAGATCTGTTCAGCAAAAAACGGAACAGATCAGGAAAGAAACAACGGATGTGTGAATGGACCCTAACACTAGCGTTTTGGCATTCAGTTTGTGAGATCCATTTAGGGCTCTCACAAGCGGTCCAAAACTGATCAGTTTTGCCCTAATGCATTCTGAATGGAAAAGGATCTGCTCAGAATGCATCAGTTTGCCTCCATTCAGTCTGACGAAGCGGAGCCAAACGGATCCGTCCTGGCAAACAATGTAAGTCAATGGGGACGGATTTGTTTTCTCTGGCACAATAGAAAACAGATCTGTCCCCTATTAACTTTCAATGGTGGTCATGATGGATCAGTCATGGCTATAGAAGACCTAATACAATTGGATCTGTTCATGACGGAAGCATGCAGTTGTATTATTGTAACGGATGCGTTTTTGCAGATCCATGATGGATTTGCAAAAATCACTAGTGTAAAAGTAGCCTAACATGCTCACTGTTCTTATTGCATTTTAGTACACCTTGATGGTCTTGTGCCTTGTAATACACATACCATTGCCTCGTGACATATATTTGTGTCTCTTTTGTGAGTGGATTATCATCCCCAACATATTTTGTGGATCTTCTCATTGCTGAAAGACTGAATGGAGATCTATAAACATTTACACCAAGTATTTCAAGATGTAAAAAGATAGAAGCAGAATTTTGTTAAGTGTATTCCTTTCATATTATATAGGGTATATTTTCTTCAAGAAATTACAAGCTCAGTTTCTACATGTTTGTCAAATTATTATTTTTCTCGCCCATTCCATTGGGGGACACAGACCATGGGTATAGCTTAGGCTACCACTAGGAGGAGACACTATGCAAATAAGAAAAAACAGCTCCTCCTCCACTGGCTATACCCCCATGCTCCAACAGGAGGACCTCAGTTTTAGCTTAGTGTCATATAAGGAGGTGACACTCCTGCTCCTGCAGGGTTGTCCCTGTAGTTTTTTCTTCTCCTTTTTTTTTTTTTTTTCTAATCCGAGGACGCAGGGTCGCATGTTGCATCCCTGGTCTCTCAGCGGAGCGAGCGTCGGGGTCGAATGACCATCCCAGGTTACCTGCCTTTCCCCCCAGAAGATAAGTGAAACCGGGCTCGACCTGCAGCTCCAGTGGCCTACCTAGATCCGGGGTCACCTAGTCCTGCCCTCTTTCCAGTGCACTGTCACTCCTTGTGCCAGATGACTGAAGAGGTGCACCCCTGCTGGTCCAGAACAGAGGGTGAAGACTGCAGGACTCAGATAAGTACAGTGGCTCTCCTGCAAACTCCTTTTCCCCCTGTGCTCACACTGTGACATGGCTTACCTGTGGATCTGGGTGGGCCTGCTGGGTGAGATGGAGGAGGTTCCGTCTTGGGGCAGTGGCTATTCGCAGCACCCCCTGCAGGGCGGGCGCCATATTCAGAGAAGGGGTCTTTCTATTTTTTTCATGTTTTCCCACGCGCGTGAATTTTTTCCCGCGCTCTGTGGCGCGACTGGGGGCGGAGACTATTGCGTCAGCTCCGGTGCTTCCGCTTTGCCTCAGCGCTTCATCCACGCTTGGCTGCTACTCCAGCTCCTCACAGGTCACGGTAGGACAGATAGTGTTCCGCAAAACTGTAGGAGACCCTGATTCCGGGATTGCCGCCATCATGCCAAGACCTGGGGCCCCCAAAAAATCTAAAGCGACTTCTCAGGTCCCACTGGGATCCTGTATGGTTTGCTGCTTGCCACTATCGGTTACAGGCTCCTGTGACTCTTGCCTTGCCTTGGGACAGGATCATCCACCTCCAACAAACCAGCCCAGTCCCCCCTCCGCCCCTTTGGAGCCAGCGGAGCCCTCCTGGGCCTCTGCCATAGCTAGGGCGGCCGCGGACTTGGCCCAAGTCTCGCGCGCGGCCATGGCCTTTATGGAACGCATGGCGGCCTCGGATCCACTGCCTGCGGTGCCTGTCGTTAGTACCGCTCCACCTCCCGGGGCCCCTCACAGAGGACGCTCAACCGTTAAGAGGCAGCGTACGCAGCAGCATCTCTCCTCGGATGACTCTGCTTCTCCCCCTCGCCTGGAGGCGTGTTCAGCCTCTCCCCCTCGCAGGGACTACAGGTCTGAAGGGGAAAGGTCTGGCTCGGACGAGGACACGGAACCCTCGCCTAAGCTCTCCACCATGGTGGCAGACTTGGTCACGGCGGTCCGTGATACCTTTAACATCCAGGGGGAGCCTCCTTCTGCTAGTAGCTAGGAATTCCCCCTTTTCCATTCCAGAAGGGGTGGCGCACCAGAGGCAGTCACATTCCCCATTCATGGCGAGTTCGCCAAGGTCCTTTCAAAGCTTGGGAGCGCCCTAATCACAGTTTTTCTGCCACAAGGCGCATGGATACTCTGTATCCTTTCCCAGCAGATAATGTGCAGCAGTGGTCTTCCCCTCCTAAGGTCGACCCGCCGGTGGCCAGATTGGCTAAGAATACGGCAATACCAGTCCTGGACGAGTTCTCCCTACAGGACTCCGTTGACAGGCGTTTGGACTCTTTCCAATGCCTTCTTTGCTCTGGCGGGCACAGGTCTGCGGCCCGTGTTCGCCTCGGTCTGGGTAGCCAGGGCGCTTTCGGTGTGGTTGCAGCGCCATCATCAGGACCTCGCGGAGCAGGATGCCTCTGTGGACACCCTGAACTTCGTCCTCCAGATGTCCCAATCGGCAACATTCCTCTGTGAGGCCTCGTTGGACGTCAGCACTCTTTTTGCGCGGGTTTCGGCCCTCTGTCACTCAGCGCAGGGAGGTCTGGTTAAAGGTCTGGGACGCCGACGCTTCCTCCAAGCGCTCCCTCGCTAACCTCCCCTTTGCGGGCTCCAGGCTCTTCGGTGCTAAGCTGGATGAGATTTTCTCTGACGCTACGGGGGGCCCCAATCTAGATCCAAGCGCGCCTTCAGAGCTCGCCCCTTTGGCTCTAGAAACCAGTCCTTTCGGCGCTCCTCCTCCAGGTCTGCGACAGCCCCCTCCTCCGACGGCTCTCAGGACTCCCGCAAGAAGCCTTCCTTTAAGCCTCAACCTTCCTGGCGCCCGCGGGCACAATTCCAGGGGAGTTCTGCCCGCCCCGCGGCTCCCAAGCAGTCCTCCGCCTTAAGGGGCGCCTCCACCGCCTGTGGTGGGGAGCCATCTGCTCTCCTTTCAGCAGGTCTGGAGAGCTTGCGTTCAAGATGCCTGGGCCCTGGAAATTGTAACTTCCGGTTACATGATAGAATTCGCTTCCAGACCTCCGGAACGTTTCTTCTCTTCTCGGGTTCCAGGGGATCTAGCCCGAGCCTCGGCCCTTTTACAAGCGGTCTCTTCCCTTCTGGTCCGGGGAGTAGTTGCCCCAGTTCCTCTGGAGGAACAGGGTACAGGGTTCTACTCAAATCTCTTTGTAGTGCCAAAGAAGGAGGGATCAATACGTCCGGTCCTAGCCCTGAAGCTCTTAAACAAGTCCCTGCGGGTGCAGAGGTTCCGGATGGAATCCCTCCGCTCAGTTATTGCTTCTCTTCTTCCAGGGGAGCTCCTTGCGTCAGTGGACATCCGGAACGCCTATCTGCATGTCCCTATCGCAGAATCTCACCACAGATTCCTGCGCTTTGTCATTGGCGGCCGTCAATATCCGTTCGTCGCCCTTCCCTTTGGGCTGGCGACAGCCCCCATAAATACCGATCTTAGCGCTGCTCATGGCGCTTCTTTGCACCAGGGGCATATCTGTTGCCCTACCTGGACGACATACTGATAAAGGCTCCATCTCGTCCCCAGGCCGAAGACAGCGTCAGGATGACTGTTCAGACTCTGCAACAGTTCGGCTGGCTGATCAACTTCCCGAAGTCCTCTCAAACCTTCCCAGAGGGTGACCTTCCTGGGGATGATTCTGGACACCACTGCAGCCCGGGTATTCCTTTAGGATTGCAAGTTCTCACTGATACGGGAGTCCGTGTCTCGCTTCTGCATTCCTCGTGTATCTCCATCAGGGAGTGCATGCAGGTTCTGGGGCTTATGTTGGCCTCCTTCGAGGCTGTCCCCTTTGCCCAGTTTCACACTCGGCCTTGCAACAGGCGATCCTGTCCTTCTGGGACAGGACATCGAGGGGTCTGTACTCTCAGATCCGCCTACCTCCTCGGGTTCGCATGGAACTCCCGTGGTGGCTGTCCCCTCAGAATCTGGCTTCAGGGAGATCCTTCCTTCCGATCTCCTGGACAGTAGTCACCCCCGATGCCAGTCTCCTGGGGTGGCATTCTCCGGGCTCGGACGGTTCAGGGGGTGTGGTCAGAGGTGGAAGCCCGCCTTCCGACCAATATACTGGAGCTCAGAGCAATTTTCCTCGGTCTCATTGGACCCCCCTCCTAGCGGGTCTCCCGGTAAGGGTCCAGTCGGACAATGCCACAGCTGTGGCCTACATCAATCATCAGGGCGGAACCCGCAGCTGGACGGTGATGCAAGAGGTGATGAGGGTCCTCCAGTGGGCGGAAACTCATGTTCCAATATTGTCTGCAGTGTACATCCCAGGGGTCGAAAACTAGACGGCAGACTTTCTCAGCTGCAACAGGGTGGATCCAGGAGAGTGGTCTCTGCATCCGGACGTATTCGAGGACGTCTGTCGCCGTTGGGGCTGCCCCGGACGTGGACCTGATGGCATCCAGGCTCAACAACAAGGTTCCCATGTTCCTGGCCCGAGCTCGGGATCCGGAGGCGTACAGTGTGGATGCTCTGGTGTCTCCGTGGCAAGACTTTGCGGTTCTCTGTCTTCCCACCACTGCCTCTAATACCTGGTTCTCGGAGGTCACTCGGATGCTGGCAGACGTTCCATGGCCTCTTCCTCTCAGGGAGGACCTGCTGTCTCAAGGACCGCTCTTCCACCAGAATTTACAGCCGCTTCGTTTAACGGCGTGGCTGTTGAGACCTCCATCTTGAAGAAGAGGGGCTTCTCAGACTCTGTCGTGAGGACCATGATAAGAGCCAGGAAACCAGCTTCCTCCCGGATCAACTATCGTACCTGGAAGGCCTTTCTTGCCTTTTGCGAGAAGTTAGGTGTTTTTCCCCTTCGCTTCTCCGTTCCAGTGGTCCTCTCCTTTCTCTAGTCGGGTCTTGAGATAGGAATGTCCCTGAGCTCTCTGAAGGGTCAGGTCTCTGCTCTGGCCATTTTCTTTCTGCGGTCTCTAGCTCTGCTTGGTCTGGTGAGGATCTTCCTACAGGGGGTGGCACATTTAGTCCCTCCGTATGTCCCTCCCCTGCCCCCCTGGGAGATAGGGGGGTCTGGTGGGTTGGGGTGGATGATGATTTATAACAAACATACATATCTAAATGGCGGGGGAGGGGGGGGGGGGCTTGACTTGATTGACTTGAGTGACTTGAGTCCTCTACTGATCAATGATCATCAGAGTATTAGAGCTGCAGGAATAAATAACATCGAAATGTCTGGTGGCATAGATGGGGGGGGGGGGGATAGGGGGGTCTGGTGGGTTGGGGTGGATGATGATTTATAACAAACATACATATCTAAATGGCGAGGGAGGGGGGGGCTTGACTTGAGTCATCTACTGATCAGTGATCATCAGAGCATTAGAGCTGCAGGAATAAATAACATCGAAATGTCTGGTGGGATAGATGGGGGGGGGGACGCACTTGGTCAGCTCAGCCTCTGTTGGTGGTGGACCTTGTCCCAGCCCTGTCTCCGCTTTCCACCTTTAATGAGGACATCATTCTGCCCTCTTTTTGCCCTGCTCCGGCGAACCCCATTCTCTGGATGTTGTCCGTGCTTTTCAGGTGTACCTGTCGGTTACTGCCCCATTTCGCCGCTCATACTCCCTTTTTGTGATTCCCTAGGGGCCTCGTAAGGGTCTGGCGGCCTCCAAGGTCACTGTGGCTCGGTGGATTCGGTCGACTATTGCCATGGCCCATCTGTCCCGGGGTAGGGTTCCCCCAGCGAGGTTACCGCGCACTCCACCAGGGCGGTTGGGGCCTCCTAGGCTAAGCACAATCGAGCCTCTACATCACAACTTTGTAAGGCGGCCACCTGGTCGTCCTTACATACCTTTACCAAGTTCTACAAGCTGCACTCTCTGGCGTTGGCTGATATTGCCCTGGGGCACAAGGTATTGCATGCTGTGGTTCCTGTTTAACCGTTGGACGTTTCCCTCTGGAGGTGTTGGTCTCCTACCCCATGGACTGCTCTAGGACGTCCCATGGTCTGTGTCCCCCAAAGGAATGGGCGAGAAAAGGAGATTTTTTTTTTTGGTGAAACTCACCTGTAAAATCTTTCTAGTCTTTTCCATTGGGGGACACAGCTCCCACCCATTCTTGTCTGTTACAGGAGAGGTTGGTTCTATCTATTGGGACCTTATGGTTAACGCCCTGATGGGGGTGTTCCTCGGTTCTGTTTTTCTTTATTAATATTTTGTTTTGGTCTCCTGCTTTTGCACGCACTGAGGTCCTCCTGTTGGAGCATGGGGGTATAGCCAGTGGAGGAGGAGCTGTTTTTTCTTATTTGCATAGTGTCTCCTCCTAGTGGTAGCCTAAGCTATACCCATGGTCTGTGTCCCCCAATGGAAAAGACAAGAAAAAGATTTTACAGGTGAGTTTGACAAAAAAATCTCCTCCGCCCCCCCCCCCCCCCCCCCCAAATACCTCACCGTGTATGTGTTTTTTATTTATTTATTTTTTTCCAGAAGAAAGAAGAAGAAACTACAGACATCAAGGAGAGCCTCCAGAAAATGTGACTGAATCTAGTAATGTTTCATTCCTTAACCAAACTGACAACTTTGAAGTGAAATTTCAGTTTGGCTTATTTAATCTTTTGTTGTCCTAATTGTTTAATAAACCTGACTCTTAAACATGTCAGTTTTATATATTTTTTTATTTTTGTTTCTCTGAAAATTATGACTACAGCAGCAACACCCAGTCTTTCCTGCAGTTCTACTGAACAGAGTTTAGATTATTATAGTGATCCGGTTCACTACAATCATGGGATATTATTTGTTGCAGCCATAATACAGGCATTGAAATGCTAACATGTTACAGCAGTTGGTTTCCAATCTAAATACTAAATGAGCATAACGCTTTAAAGGCGATGTCCACGGTAATAACTCAAGCAGCCCCTGTAAGGCTACTTTCACATCTACGTTTTCCTTTCCGGTTTTGAGATCCACAGTCACAGACTACCACCCCTAAAACATAGCCTTTATTATATATCATTAAAATAAAAAATAACCCTAGTGATGACATAAAGATAACAATGAAAGAAAAAAAATATTGATTTTAAATGAGTCCATCCTCTGCACTTAAGGACACGGATAGGCAGGTGTGGGCCAAATATAATATCCTAGGGCCAGTTTGAGGGTCAGAGCCCATAACTCTTTAATGCCCTGCCTAAGAACGGAATAGCCACCCTGATGGGGGCGATCCCGTATCAGGAACCTCCTGAGTGCCCTAGGATGGCCCTGAATAGGGGAAAAGCCTAACAGCTAGTATATGCTAACTGAAAGAATGTCAGGCGCACATAAATCACCTGTATGAGATGGTGGAGGATCAGGATAATCGCGGACGCCGCAACAATCTAAGGCTGAAAGGCCTGCCGGAAGAAATAGGACATGATGCCCTGCTGGGTGCGGTGACTGAACTTTTCACAGCGCTGGTAGGCCCTGATTCAGTGGGGGATCTCACCATGGACCGAATACATAGGGCTTTGCGCCCACCTCCGAAACATGGAGAGCCTCCGAGGGATGTGATATGCCGGTTATCCAGCTTCTTATCTAAGGATCAGATAATGAGGGCTGCTAGATCCAAAAAATCTGTCCCTTTTGGAGATGCAGAAGTGCAGATTTTTCAGGACTTATCCCTGATCACCCTCCAAAAAAGGAGGATGTTGAAGCCGCTCCTAGACACTTTAAGAAGCAAGAGCATCGCTTACCGTTGGCTCCATCCTTTCGGATTGCGGATTAGTGTGCCAGGTCGAAAGTTAACTGTATGCTCACCAGCTGATATTCCGTTGGTGTGTGACGTTTTGGAAATAGCCTCCCTGGACATCACTGATTGGTACTCAGCGAAGGACCTGACAGACTTACCGGATTTACCAGGAGTGGATCCCAGTGAGCTGTCTGAAAGATCGTTGCAGGGGGAGGAGATCGGGAGACCCCCTGCTGTCCGCACCAAGATTGGAAATAGAGTGACAAGATTCGCTTCATTCCTCACCAACAGTGGGACTTTCTTAAGGGCTTGACAAGGCCTATATATTTGCCTGTGTTCCCGTAAGTTGTCCGTCACCATGGACACTTGGGAGTTAAGTTGAATATGCATAATCCTTCCTGTTTGGTTCTGTATCAGTTCCCTGTACCATGTTAGTAACAGCGCTGACCAAGGAACTTAATGCACCATATATTTTCTCGATATGTCAATTTATAGATTTGTCTTCCCATTAACACCTATATACTCGTTCTTCACATTTGGGACCCGATATTTGGTCCTCTCCACCCCCTCTTGATGACCACGGTAGCATTTCAGTTTTTCAAATGCACTGTTGGATACAGGCAGTGGGTCATTGAGGCTTTATCTCTGCCAATTTTAAAGAGGTTTATATGTTTTGTATCCTTCCCTCCCTTTCCCCCTCCTGTCCTTCCTTCTTTTGGCACTGTAACCCTACGATATATTGGTAGTATGTATGATGGGCATGTGGCGATCACCTTCTCTTCTAGATGGCTGAGTTAAAACTGTGTACCTATAATGTGAGAGGATTGAATGCACCACCCAAGCGAACTCAAATTTGCCAGCTTCTTAACAAAGTGAGCATCGCTCTCTTGCAGGAAACCCATTTCAAAAAGATAAATGTCCCGCGATTATCACACATGATTTACAACCAATGGTTTCACAGTACTTCCTCTTCTGGGGCCTCGAAAGGGGTTTCTATAGCAATTCATAAAAACGTTCCGCTGGTGGTTCATTAAACCCTCCAGGATGGTGAGGGACGTTACCTGTTTTTGAAGGGGACCTTGAGTAACCAGACAATTACTATAGGTAATCTATACACTCCTAATGTGGCTCAGGCAGTATGAATGGAAAACACTTTAGCAAAGCTACAGGATTTTGCTGAAGGTACCGTTTTAGTAGGGGGAGATGTTAATGTAGCTTTGAACCCATCTATGGATACATCAACGGGCTCCTCGTCATTATCCCAGGTCACTATTAGGCAAATTAAGAAAAAACTAGCTGAGCTAGGCCTAGTTGATGTTTGGAGAGCTATGAACCCAACCTCGAAAGATTACACATTATTCAGTAGCACATGTCTCATACCAGCGACTAGATTACCTGTTTGTCCCTCCAAGGTTTTTAGGTGAACGCTCCCAAGCATGGATAGGCAATATTTTGTCAGACTACGCTCCCGTATACTTAACTATTAAGGTTAAATCTCTCCCTAAAACGCAATTCACATGAAGATTAGATGAGACTTTGTTGAGCAAACCTGAACATGTTCTCAGTATACAAAAGCATATTGAATATTTCCGTCTCAATCTCGCCGGGTCTGGTCTGGGAAGCTTACAAGGCGCTAGTGAGAGGGCATTTTATTGCTCTGAATTCACATATAAAAAAAAAAAAAAAAAAAAGGAAGCCTTAATTGTGTCATTGCAGGATCAGATTCAAAAACTGGAATTACTACACAAAAAACAGATTTCGCCTGAAGTGTTAGACAGCCTAAATTGATTAAGGGCGGAGCTTAAGAAAATACTGAATAACCGGGTAGCCAAACCTTATGTCAGCGAAATTTAAATATTACGCACATGGGGATAAGGCATCGAAGTTCATGATGTCCAGTTTAAAAAAACGTAGAGTCAAATCCTATATACATTCTATTAAAGACACATCTTCTTGATCACTTATGTCCACAGACCTTATTGCAAAACAATTTAGTACCTACTACAGCTCGCTATATAATCTTAGGGAGAGAGGCAGTGTGGCAGAAAACGAAATAAGGTCAGAAAAAATAAAGTTGGTTATCATGGTTGCACCTCCCGACTATCCCCCCAAGATCAAGCTCAGTCCCTCATTAAGCCATTTACGATACAAGAATTAAACAAAGCTTTAGGTACGGTCCCTAGACATGTGTCCTAGACCGGATGGATTAACCTCGGGGTATTATACCACTTTTTCCTCAATACTGCTTCCCAAAATGCTTAAAGTATATAAGGGTAATCCACTCCCGACACAAATGTTGTCTGCCCTAATTACTATTCTGCCAAGAGGGTAAGGATCCTTCATCCTGTGCCAGCTACAGACCCATTTCGCTATTGAATGCGGATCTGAAATTTGTATGCCAAACTGCTTGCTCTTAGGTTGCAACCCTTTTTACCCCGGGTTATCAATGCGGAACAGGTGGGATTTGTGGCTGGCTGGGAGGGAAGAATGAATACTAATCTGTCAACATTATACATCATGCCAGGGAGAAATCCATTCCTTTTGTCCTCCTGGGGACAGACGCAGAAAAAGCGTTCGACTGTATAGATTGGCTCTTTATGCGGCTGGCCCTGGCAAAGTCCGGGATACCGTCCCAGTTTATAGGAGCTACAATGGCTATGTATGATTCACCTACGGCCAGAGTAATGGTAAACGGTACTCTATCCCCCAGCTTTACAATTGGAAATTGTACAAGGCAGGGTTGCTCCCTGTCCCCCCTGCTCTTTATCCTTGTGGTGGAGTGCCTGTTCCAAGCGATACGTCAGGAGGAGAAAATTCAGGGCCTGAGGATGGGAAACACCCATCACCAGCTTGCGGCTTTCGCCAACGATTTATTGGTTATAACTAATCCAGCTGAGGCGTTTCCTGCTATACAGGATCTGTTTGAGGTTTGGGGCCATGTCCAATTTCCTTATTAACCCCATGAAATCCCAAGCCTTAAATGTCATGGCCAGTCGGGTCATACAGTCGTCCTTAGAGACGCAACACGAATATATCTGGACAACATGTTCAATTAAATTCTTAGGGGTAAACATAACTTCGGATCCATGCGATCTATTTGAAGAAAACGTTAAAAACTTGCCTAAGAACATTTCAGCCACTATTGACTCATGGAGCATCCCCTTCACTTCTTGGTTTGGAAGACGTACACTGATTAAGTCCATACTGGTCCCTAAAATACTGTACTACATGTCGGTATTACCTATCCACCTACCAAAATCCTTTTTTGCCCAACTGAAACAATGTTTTACTAGATTTCTCTAGTAAATGATAGTCAAACGGACTAGGGGGAATGGGTCTTCCTGACAAGGCAGTATATTTCAAGGCAATTCAGGGGACGAGGTGTGTAGAGTGGATTAGAAGCTCAGAAAATAGACTTGACATCCTGGCGGAATCAGGTGGGGTCAGGCCTCTTCTAAGAACTTTCCTTCTCTCGCCTCTTAGAGATATGCCTCAACAGATCAGACCGCTTAGCACCATGACGAAAAGCACACTGAAAGTATGGCATTCTAATCTTTCTAAGGTGCTGCTTTCAGACCACGAAGTGCCGCCTGTGCTTCAGGTGAGGGATATTCTGTGGAGTTCTGGGGGGATCTTTGGCTCCACTTTACCAGAAGACCTCAAAGAGATGTCCCTCCAGTTAGTTGACCTTCTGCATTCGTCGGGACTACTCTTAGAAGGATGGGATAATCGCCCTAAACTGCAAGCATTATCCTTTATCCACAAGCTGTTCATTAAACAATACTTGGGGGGGGGGGGGGGGGAAATATCTCACCGACCGCTTCTATGACACAGTTAGAAAAAATGACACTTTCAAGGGCACCTCCCAAGAAGAAAGTGGCACAGCTATACTCTGTGTTGGTTTCCCAGTCCAGACCCGACGCATATAGCTTCATTCGTATGTGGCAAAAGGATCTCGGCGTCCACTTCAGACAGGGAAGTCGCGCAGATCTGTTCTAGTGCACCCAGGGTATCCAGATGTGTAAAGCTACAGGAAAACCTTTACAAACTGATCACTAGGTGGTACTACACTCCCCAGAAGTTACAGCTCATTTATCGAGACTGTGACTCAAAGTGTTGAAGGTGTTTCAATGCGGAGGGTTCCCTACTTCATATATGGTTGTCATGTCCTGCTATCTCTAGATACTGGAACCAGGTTTGTTCATAATGCTCAAGGATAGGTAACGTAAAGTTCACACCCTCAGCTAAAGGGTGCCTACTAGGTTTATTAGGAGAGGTTAAGGGAAATAGACAACTCTTCGCGGCTGCAAGAGTTCTGATAGCGTATAATTGGAAGAGTCGCAAGACCCCATCCATCTCCCAATGGATAGTGAAGTGCGACGCACTGTATAGATTGGAGCAGATTGCAGGGTGGGAAACCAAAAGAACACACATGTTTGAGGCCACGTGGTCCCCTTAGAAAAAATACAGAGGATTCTCCTCTTAGTATCAAAAGGGCTTTTAACCGGGCAAATATGGATACAGTAGGAAGTTCCCTACCCCCCCCCCCCATTATAGGTACTTGAATATGTTTGCTATTACGAATGTGCACTTTATTTATTAAGTACCCTATTGTGGGGTTAATGTATCTTTTGTATTTTCTGCTCATTATCCAGAAAGCATAAAAAAAAAAAAAATGTACATGTCGGATCTGAAAAAGAATTAATCCGGCAACATTGACTTGTATGGTTTTTTATATATTCATATTCAGTTCCCCATGCCGCACACAAAAACGTTGCTTGCAGCGGTTTTGTGTCCAGCATGGGAACGCAACAAACCGGAATGGAATGCATTCTGGTGCACTCTGTTCTGGTTAGTTCTGTTGTCTGCTGGATCTCAAAACTGAAAAGGAAAACCAGATGTGAAAGTAGCCTACTTTAAAATAACAAAATAAAACTCCTTTTGCTTCTGCATCACTGCACGCCAATCCTTCAGTCTGACATCTTCCTGGCTGCAGCAGTGACGTTCCATGCACACAGTTCACTGTGCAGCCACAGTCTGTGGCCTCAGCAGTATAAGGGACATCAGTGCTGAGAACCATGATTGGCTATCCCAGTGGCTTCAGCAGTTACTTCGGTCTATAGGGGTCAAGATGACAAACAACGCCTGAGAGGACCTGAGAAGGGGTAATGTATGCAATTACATGCCCCTGTAATAAAGTTTATATTGGCAAAACAAAAAGACAACTAAGGCCTCATGCACACGACCGTTGTGTGCATCCGTGGCCGTTGTGCAGTTTTCCGTTTTTTTTCACGGACCCATTGACTTTCGTGATCCGTGTTTCCTGGGCGTGAAAAAAATATGACCTGTCCTATTTTTTTCACGGCCAATGGTTCACAGACCCATTCAAGTCAGTGGGTCCGTGAAAAATCACGGATGCACACAAGATTGTCATCCGTGTCCGTGTCCGTTTTTTCCTATCATTTCAATGGCAAACTTGACTTAGATTTTTTTTTTTCATTTTTCATGTCTGTGGATCCTCCAAAAAACAAGGAAGACCCACGGAGGAAAAAACGGTCACGGACCTACGGACCCCGTTTTTGCGGACCTTAAAAAAAAAACGGTCGTGTGCATGAGGCCTAAAGAAAAGAATGGGAGAGCATGTGTATAATATTCTAAGAAAGTTTGAGGGACATCCACTATCTCTGTATTATAAAGAGAAACATGAAGGGAATTTTGTACAGTTGTGGCCAAAAGTTTTGAGTGACACAAATATTAGTTTTCACAAAGTTTGCTGCTAAACTGCTTTTAGATCTTTGTTTCAGTTGTTTCTGTGATGTAGTGAAATATAATTACACGCACTTCATACGTTTCAAAGGCTTTTATCGACAATTACATGACATTTATGCAAAGAGTGAGTATTTGCAGTGTTGGCCCTTCTTTTTCAGGACCTCTGCAATTCGACTGGACATGCTCTCAATCAAACTCTGGGCCAATTCCTGACTGTTAGCAACCCATTCTTTCATAATCACTTCTTGGAGTTTGTCAGAATTAGTGGGTTTTTGTTTGTCCACCCGGCTCTTGAGGATTGACCACAAGTTCTTCAATGGGATTAAGATCTGGGGAGTTTCCAGGCCATGGACCCAAAATGTCAACATTTTGGTCTCCGAGCCACTTAACCACTTCAACCCCGCTAGCTGAAACCCCCTTAATGACCAGGCCACTTTTTACACTTCTGCACTACACTACTTTCACAGTTTATTGCTCGGTCATGCAACTTACCACCCAAATGAATTTTACCTCCTTTTCTTCTCACTAATAGAGCTTTCATTTGGTGGTATTTTATTGCTGCTGACATTTTTTAATTTTTTGTTATTAATCAAAATGTAATGATTTTTTTGCAAAAAAATGAAATTTTTCACTTTCAGCTGTAAAATTTTGCAAAAAAGACATCCATATATACATTTTTCGCAAAATTTATTGTTCTACATGTCTTTGATAAAAAAAAAATGTTTGGGCAAAAAAATGGTTTGGGTAAAAGTTATAGCGTTTACAAACTATAGTACAAAAATGTGAATTTCCGCTTTTTGAAGCAGCTCTGACTTTCTGAGCACCTGTCATGTTTCCTGAGGTTCTACAATGCCCAGACAGTAGAAAACCCCCACAAATGACCCCATTTCGGAAAGTAGACACCCTAAGGTATTCGCTGATGGGCATAGTGAGTTCATAGAACTTTTTTATTTTTTGTCACAAGTTAGCGGAAAATGATTATTTTTATTTTTTTTCTTACAAAGTCTCATATTCCACTAACTTGTGACAAAAAATAAAAACTTCCATGAACTCACTATGCCCATCACAAAATACCTTGGGGTGTCTTTCCAAAATGGGGTCACTTGTGGCGTAGTTATACTGCCCTGGCATTCTAGGGGCCCAGATGTGTGAGAATAAGTTTGCAATCAAAATCTGTAAAAAAAAATGACCGGTGAAATCCGAAAGGTGCACTTTGGAATGTGGGTCCCTTTGCCCACCTAGGCTGCAAAAAAGTGTCACACATCTGGTATCACTGTACTCAGGAGAAGTTGGGGAATGTGTTTTGGGGTGTCATTTTACATATACCCATGCTGGGTGAGAGAAATATCTTGGCAAAAGACAACTTTTCCAAATTTTTTTATACAAAGTTGGCATTTGACCAAGATATTTTTCTCACTTAGCATGGGTATATGTAAAATGACACCCCAAAACACATTCCCCAACTTCTCCTGAGTACGGCGATACCACATGTGACACTTTTTTGCAGCCTAGATGCTCAAAGGTGCCCAAATTCCTTTTAGGAGGGCATTTTTAGACATTTGGAGCCCAGACTTCTTCTCACGCTTTAGGGCACCTAAAAAGCCTGGGCAGTATAAATACCCCAGATGTGACCCCACTTTGGAAAGACACCCCAAGGTATTCAATGAGGGGCCTGGCGAGTTCATAGAATTTTTTTTTTTTATTATTATTTTTTTTTGCATAAGTTAGCGGAAATTGATTATTTTATCTTTTTTCGTTTTTTCTCACAAAGTCTCACTTTCCGCTAACTTGGGACAAAAATTTTAATCTTTCATGGACTCAATATGCCCCTCAGCGAATACCTTGGGGTGTCTTCTTTCCAAAATGGGGTCATTTGTGGGATGTTTGTACTGCCCTGGCATTTGAGGGTTTCCGCAATCATTACATGTATGGCCAGCATTAGGAGTTTCTGCTATTCTCCTTATATTGAGCATACAGGTAATGAGATTTTTTTCCGTTCAGCCTCTGGGCTGAAAGAAAAAAATGAACGGCACAGATTTCGTCATTCGCATCGATCAATGTGGATGAAAAAATCTCTGCTCAAAAAAAGAGGGGAAAGGCGTCTGCCAGGACATAGGAGCTCCGCCCAACATCCATACCCACTTAGCTCGTATGCCCTGGCAAACCAGATTTCTCCATTCACAACAATCGATGTGGATGAATAAATAATTGCCGGGGTTTTTTATTTTTTTTTATATACAAAGTGTTTGCCAAAGCATAGGAACGCCGCCTCCTCCTCAGCTCGTATGCCTTGGCAAACGTATCTTTTACTGCAGAGAAGAAATCTCGTCTTGCAGCGCCGCATACAGCGACTTGTGTGTAATCTGACAGCAGCGCAATGCTTCTGTCAGAATGCACATCAGTGCTGCAGCTGGTCGATCAGTTGGTCCACCTGGAAGGAAAAAAAAAAAACAGGCCGCAACGCAATAATTTTATTAACTTTGAAACAGAACATATAAACATATATATTTTTTTACCTTTTATAGGACAAACCTCTCCTTCCCCATGGGACAATGTGCAAAGCGCAAGCCCAAAGATGTGGCGAAGTGCGTTATGCACTTTGTCCCAGGTGGAAGGAGAGGTTTGCAGCAGCTGTATGTGAATGGGCCCTGTGTGCCTGTCTTGATGAGATGTGATCCCTATGCTAGGTGTACCTGTGTGTGGTACTTCCGGAAACACTCCCCTAAGCATAGGGCAGGGTAGTCAGGACAGAAATAGCAGGTGTCACACCTTATTCCACTCCTGCTACAGACACGACATCTTTTTCGGGGTGACGGTTGGGTTGAGGTACCGGCAACGACATTGGGGAAATGTTGCTCGTGTAGACGGCTAACTACATTGGTGGATGGGGCCACGGAACCTCCTGGGTACAGGAGGTTCTCGATGATCTCTTCCTGGGTACAGGAGGTTCTCGATTATCTCTTCCTGAAATTTGAGGAAGGATCCTGTTCTCCCAGCCTTACTGTAGAGAACAAAACTATTATACAGAGCCAATTGAATCAAATATACAGACACCTTCTTATACCAGCGTCTGGTTCTGCGGGACACTAAATACGGAGACTACATCTGGTCATTGAAGTCCACCCCTCCCATGTGAAGGTTATAGTCGTGGGCTGAGAGGGGCTTTTCAATGACACGGGTTGCTCGCTCAATTTGGATTGTCGTGTCTGCGTGAATGGAGGAGAGCATGTAAACGTCACGCTTGTCTCTCCATTTCACTGCGAGCAGTTCTTCGTTACACAATGCAGCCCTCTGCCCCCTTGCAAGACGGGTGGTAACGTTGGGGGAAGCCCGTGTGACTAGTTCGCGCGGTGCCATAGGCGCCAATCTGTTCTAGAAACGAATGCCTAAAGAGGGCCACACTTGTGTAGAAATTGTCCACATAAAGATGGTACCCCTTGCCGAATAAGGGTGACACCAAGTCCCAGACTGTCTTCCCACTCCTCCCCAGGTAGTCAGGGCAACCGACCGGCTCCAGGGTCTGATCTTCTCCCTCATAGACACGAAATTTGTGGGTATAGCCTGTGGCCCTTTCACAGAGCTTATACAATTTGACCCCATACCGGGCGCGCTTGCTTGGGATGTATTGTTTGAAGCCAAGGCGCCCGGTAAAATGTATTAGGGACTCGTCTATGCAGATGTTTTGCTCAGGGGTATACAAATCTGCTAATTTCTGGTTGAAATGGTCTGAGGGGCCGAATTTTTTGGAGCCGGTCAAAAGCTGGGTGGCCTCTGGGACGGGATGTGGTGTCGCTAAAGTGCAGGAAACGCAGGATGGTCTCAAATCGTGTCCTGGACATAGCAGCAGAGAACATGGGCATGTGATGAATTGGGTTCATGGACCAATATGACCGCAATTCATGCTTTTTAGTTAGACCCATGTTGAGGAGAAGGCCCAGAAAAGTTTTAATTTCGGAAACTTGGACTGGTTTCCACCGGAAAGGCTGGGCATATAAGCTTCCCGGGTTGGCGGTTATAAATTGTGTGGCATACCGATTTGTTTCGGCCACGACTAAGTCCAAGAGCTCCGCAGTCAAGAACAGTTCAAAAAATCCCAGGGCCGAACCGATCTGAGCTGTCTCAACCCGAACTCCAGACTGGGCGGTGAAAGGGGAACTACAGGTGCGGCTGAAGTTGGGGACTGCCAATCAGGGTTTGCCAGCACCTCAGGGATTCTAGGGGCTCTACGGCCCGTCTTTGCGGTGGCTGCGACGGGGTCACTACTGCTCGTGCCACCGTACCAGCTTCAACTGACCTTCTGGTGCTCGCCACTTCACCAGGTTGTACGGCAGTGCTGGTACTAGGTCCTGGAAGGGCTGTGCTGCTGGTGTATGCCTCACCACGTAATCCGACAGCACCAGCCCCACTCTGCTGCTCTTGAAGCGGATCCTGCGCAACCTGTGGTCTAGCGACACGGGGCCGGGTACGCCTGGTGCTATCAGGGACCTCAGCCTCCTCGTCCGAACTTTGGGTCAGAGAGCCACTGCTTTCTACAGGTTCATATTCTGACCCGCTAGATTCATCAGATGAGGGTTCCCATTCCTCATCCGACTGGGTCAGAAGCCTGTAGGCCTCTTCAGAAGAATACCCCCTGTTTGACATTTGGGCAACTAAATTTAGGGGTATTCCCTGAGACTACCCAAGAAAAAAAGCAAGCCTGTCTTACAAATGGGAGGCTAGTGAAGTACCGGAGGCCGCTGCGGTTGATAAAAAAAATATCAAAACCGATTTTTTTATTGCCGCAGCGCGTGTAAAGTGAATGTGCAGTGATCAAAAAAAAAACATTTTTTGTCACTGCGGTGGGGCGGGCGTGGGTGAACGCACGTGTGGGCGACCGATCAGGCCTGATCGGGCAAACACTGCGTTTTGGGTGGAGGGCGAACTAATGACACTAAGTGACACTAATACTATTATAGATCTGACCGTGATCAGTTTTGATCACTTCCAGATATTATAAAAGTACAAATGCTGATTAGCGATACACTAATCAGCGAATAAGGGACTGCGGTGCGGTGGGCTGGGCGCTAACTGATCCCTAAACTACCTAACCAAGGGGCCTAAACTATCCTAAAACCTAACCGTCAATACCAGTGAAAAAAAATAAGTGACAGTTTACATTGATCACTTTTTTCCTTTCACTAGTGATTGACAGGGGCGATCAAAGGGGTGATTAAAGGGTTAATTGGGGTGCAGGGGGTGATCTGGGGCTAGTGTGTGGTGTTTGGTGTACTCACTGTGAAGCCTGCTCCTCTGCTGGATCCAACCGACGAAAAGGACCAGCAGAGGAGCAGGGCAACCATATAACAGATCATATTTACTAATATGATCTGCTATATGGCTTCTGATTGGATTTTTTAAAAATCAGCAACCTGCCAGCCGCGATCATTGGCTGGCAGGTTGCTGACCAAATACTGCTTTAACTTTTGCCGGCCCGCGATGCGCATGGGGGTTCTGACCGAAATCTCGCGTCTCGCGAGATGACGCACGGATGCGTCCAGGAGGAGTAAATCAACCACCTTCCGGACGCATCCGTGCGTTAGGCGGTCCGGAGGTGGTTAATTATCACTTTTGCCTTATGGCACGGTGCTCCATCAAGCTGGAAAATGCATTGTTCCCCAAACTGTTGTTGGATTGTTGGAAGAAGTTGTTGTTGGAGGATGTTTTGGTACCATTCTTTATTCATGGCTGTGTTTTTGGGCAAAATTGTGAGTGAGCCCCACTCCCTTGGATGAGAAGCAACCCCACACATGAGCGGTCTCAGGATGCTTTACTGTTGGCATGACACAGGACTGATGGTAGCGCTCACCTTTTCTCCGGACAAGCCTTTTTCCTGATTTTCCAAACAATCGGAAAGAGGCTTCATCGGAGAATATGACTTTGCCCCAGTCCTCAGCAGTCCATTCACCATATTTTCTGCAGAAGATCAATCTGTCCCTGATGTTTTTTTTGGAGAGAAGTGGCTTCTTTGCTGCCCTTCTTGACACCAGGCCATCTTCCAAAAGTCTTCGCCTCACTGTGCGTGCAGATGCGCTCACACCTGCCTGCTGCCATTCCTGAGCAAGCTCTGCACTGGTGGCACTCCGATCCCGCAGCTGAATCCTCTTTAGGAGACTATCCTGGCGCTTGCTGGACTTTCTTTGATGTCCTGAAGCCTTCTTAACAAGAATTTAACCTCTTTCCTTGAAGTTCTTGATCCTATAAATTGTTGATTGAGGTGCAATCTTAATAGCCACAATATCCTTGCCTGTGAAGCCATTTTTATGCAACGCAATGATGGCTGCACGCGTTTCTTTGCAGGTCACCATGATTATCAATGGAAGAACAATGATTTCAAGCATCAGCCTCCTTTTAATAGGTCAAGTCTGCCATTTTA
This sequence comes from Bufo gargarizans, assembly GCF_014858855.1. Taxonomy (NCBI): domain Eukaryota; kingdom Metazoa; phylum Chordata; class Amphibia; order Anura; family Bufonidae; genus Bufo; species Bufo gargarizans. The sequence goes on from NC_058084.1 coordinate 326,777,842, forward strand.
ACCCAATCAGCCTGACATAATCTCCAGCCTTGTGCTCGTCAACATTCTCACCTGAGTTAGGCTACTTTCACACTTGCGTTCGGGGTTCCGCTTGTGAGTTCCATTTGAAGGCTCTCACAAGCTGCCCCGAACTGATCCGTACAGACCCAATGCATTCTGAGTGGATGCGGATCCTGCTCAGAATGCATTAGTATGGCTCCGTTTCGCCTCCGTTCCGCTCAGCAGGCGGACACCCGAACGCAGCTTGCAGCGTTTTCAAGTCCGCCTGGCCGTGCGGAGCCAAACAGATCTGTCCAGACTTACAATGCAAGTCAATGGGGACGGATCCGTTTGACGTTGACACAATATGGTGCAATTGCAAACGGATCCGTCCCCTATTGACTTTCAATGTAAAGTCAGGAGTCTCTATTAATATACCATCGGATCTGAGTTTTCTCCAATCCGATGGCATATTTTAACTTGAAGCGTCTCCATCACCATGGTAACGCCTCTGTTAGAATATACCATCGAATTTGAGTTAGATCGTGAAAACTCAGATCCGACAGTATATTCTAACACAGTGATGTTCCCATAGTGATGGGGACGCTTCAAGTTAGAATATACTGAGAACTGTGTACATGACTGCACCCAATCTCTTACAGGAGGCTGTGATCCGCACAATTAACCTGAGGGGTTAATTGTGTGGATCTCAGCCCCCTGATCGGCCCCTCCCTCTCCAGTTTTAAATTCATTGGTGGCCAGTGTGGCTCCCCCCCCCTAATTAAAATCCCCCCCCCCCCCCCAATCATTGGTGGCAGCGGAGAGTTCCGAATTTTAGAAGCATTATACTTACCTGCACTGTCTGTGGCCGGCCGCTCCTCCTACTGGTAAGTGACAGGTTTGTGCTATAAGCAATGCGCCGCACAGACCTTTCACTTACCAGTAAGAGAAGCGACCGGCCGGTCACAGACAGCGCAGGTAAGTTATAATGCTTCTAAAATTGCTAAGTAACCATGGCAGCCAGGACTGCAGAAGCGTTCTGGTTGCCATGGTAACCGATCGGAGCCCTAGCGATTACACTGGGACTCCGATCGGAACTCTTCGCTGCCACCAATGATTGGGGGGGTGATTTTAATTAGGGGGGGGAGAGGGGGGCCGCACTGGCCACCAATTAATTTAATACTGGGGAGGGAGGGGGGTCTGGCCCCTGCTGCCTGGCAGCACCTGATCTTACAGGGGGCTATGATACGCACTCAGGCACCTGAGGGGTTAATTGTGCGGATCACAGCCCCCTGTAAGAGGTCGGGTGCTGCCAGGCAGCAGGGGGCAGTTATGTACACAGTTCTTAGTATATTCTAACGTGAAGCATCTCATCACCATGGGAACGCCCCTGTGTTAGAATATACTGTCGGATCTGAGTTTTCACGATGTGAAAACTCCGATCTGAAAAAGATGCTATGCAGACGGATCCGTTATGAACGGATGCAAGCGTTTGTATTATAGGTGCGGATCCGTCTGTTCAGATACCAGACGGATCCGCACTGAACGCAAGTGTGAAAGTAGCCTTAACAAGACGATTACTGAAATGATCTCAGCAGGTCCTTTAATGACAGCAATGAAATGCAGTGGAAAGTTTTTTGGGGGATTAAGTTAATTTTCATGGCAAAGAAGGACTATGCAATTCATCTGATCACTCTTCATAACGTTCTGGAGTATATGCAAATTGCTATTATAAAAACTTAAGCAGCAACTTTTCCAATTTCCAATATTTATGTAATTCTCAAAACTTTTGGCCATGACTGTAGGTTCAACATTCTGTGGTTTGGAAATGGTGAAAATGAATAAGCGGGGAGGTGATTTATATTATAAGTATATTAAGAACAGAAACAAGGTAGATTTTTAATATGAATACATTAGCACCTATGGGTTTAAACGCTGGAATAGAACTATTTGCCTTTTACTAACTGTGCAGAAAAAGGATTACAGTAAGAAGATGAAAGACTGTCATCAGTAACTCAATACATATCCATGAGGCAGTTAACAAAGAGTTAAAGCAGGGAGATCGAGAGAGTATGTAAGTATGGTATCTATGAGAGCCAGATTAATTCCCTGAATAAGGACAGCGAACTTACTGAAACGCATTGGAAGTTTGGCACTCGCAACCATTGGTAGCTCTTACAGTGACGTCACTAGTTGCTGCACATGAGCGCAAGCTTTTAACATACAGGAACGGAGAGATGCCACTGGCCGGGGCGCACTCCGTAACATAGATACCAGGCCCGTTATACCCTGGATTCAACACTGCATAAAAGAAAAAAGTACAGGCCGCGGAAATACAATCAGTAACAAGGTAATCTTGGCTTTTAGTTGGTACTCATCTGTGGTTATTTCTAGCAGGGGAACCAGCGAAGTATCTGGGAAGGTAGTGCGTTTTATCTTTGATATTGTTTTCTATGTAGGAGTTTTTCAGCAGCAGGGAGTGCGGCACTGTTGCGATACTGCAGCACAATATAGAGGAACGGAGCACAAGCGCCAGTGGACTATTGAAGTATAAAAAAAAAAAATGACAGTTACACTTTAACTTGGACAACTCCTTTTAAAGATTCATCATATTCAGGTGAAGAAGCAACCAGCTACCTGTTGATTGACAGGCCCAGACAATCTGGGTACTGCGCCACTGCTCAAATTTGGCTGTCAGTAGAGCATGCTCATGCGTGGCAATACTTTCAAGTTGCGGCACATGCACAGTTGCTGCCCCTGAAGCTGACTTTGAGCTTCGTTGCCTGTGCCGTTACTCAAAGCAGCGGTGAAGGGCCCAGATTGTCAGGGCTGGGTGTGATATCTGGCTCTGTCCATTAACGGCAGGGGAGCTGAGGGCATCCCCCTGCCCAGGTGAAGAACTCTTGCTAATGAGACAAATCATTTTGCTTACCCTAGTGTGTACGTGTGTGTATGTATATGTGTGTGTGTGTGTATGTATGTATATGTGTGTGTATGTATGTATGTATATATATATATATGTGTGTGTGTATATATATGTATGTGTATATATATATATATATATATATATATATATATATATATATATATATATATATATTAAAAAATTGGACAGCACTCCAAGCAATTCTTTGAAAAAATCTGTGTTTATTCACCTATCAATGGCAAAGCGACGTTTCGGCTCCAACTGAGCCTTTCGCAAGCTTGAGAAAGGCTCAGTTGGAGCCGAAACGTCGCTTTGCCATTGATGGGTGAATAAACACCGATTTTTTTCAAAGAATTGCTTGGAGTGCAGTCCAATTTTTGTATCTTCATTACTGGGTAAGCACCTGCTGCCGTACTTGGATTTTGCACCCATTTTTTACGCTATATTTGGAGGGTGGTGCCGCCTGTTGTTTTTCTTTTTTATATATATATATCTCTTTTTCTACAGATTTGTCTTAATTATGGTGATCCTACTTCTATGCCTTTTTGTTTTACTATTTTACTTTTTTAGTACAATAAAATAACTTCTCATGGAAAATGCTAAGCAAGCCATCTTGTTTTATTTTTCTATCGACTGAGATATGTCAGGACAACATGGTTTAAAATGGCTCCATTTTGGGGTGTTCATGCTTTGTTCATCCAGTGGCCCTCCAAATCATGTTTTGGGGTGCTAATGAGGTTACAAAGAGCCCCTCTCCTTTTGTGAAACCACTAAGAGTTACCATCCTCGTTGAGCTTTCTGCTTTTCTGATCTGTCAGAAGAGCAGAAAAAAAATGTTATTTTGAGCATCAGTTGTGCTCCGTTTGCATCAGTTTTTGTCAGTTCCATAAGACATCAGTTATTTTTGAGAGAAAAAGTCCTGCATGCCGGAGCAGAACAATAAAGAGGTTGGCTGGTTTCCTATATTGATGACCTATCCTTAGGATCGCCACTCAATATTGGATTCCCAGTGCCGACTCCAGCACCCCTGTTATTCAGCTGTATGCATTTTGACACAAATTCCACACCAAATCCTGGCAAAATCCAAATGTATTGCTTATTTTGTGGCAGGTTTTGCTGCATATTAACCATGGATTCCATCCTGCTTAAATCAAAAGGACTAAAATAGAATATATTTTGGGAAACCCTGTGTTCCCACCAGGGCTGCAGGCTCACACATTTAATTGGTGGAGATCCAATAAGCTCTGCTCCTCACACACGTTTCTGGTCTGAGGTTAACTAATTTTGTTAGCTGACTTTAAGGACAGATATGACCTCCCCATGAGGGAAATGTTTAATGCTAACCGAATCTTCTCTTTTTTACACTCTTCAGACATCTAACAGCTCCTTTGATTTCACACCCTTTTGAATGCTCTGTAACGTATTCTTATACAAACAAGGCCTATTATCTAGGATGTATGGGACACTTAATGGTGTAATGGAAGGATCTACACTACTATATATGAAAGCATGGGAGGAGGATTTGGAGGTAGACTATTCAGCTTCTAGGTGGTACCAGCGCTCCTAGACTCTCACTAAGGGAACTTGGCAGACCACTCTAGCAGAAACGTCAATAAAGATGGTCCCAGCTAGACTACACCACATATAACCTGAGGTCTCTTCACAGTGCTTCCGTGGATGTGATGAGGAGGGCACAATGTTTCGCATATGGTGGGCCTGTCCAATTGTGAGGAGATTCAGGAGCCGAATATGCACGCTCTATTATCCTCAGTGTTGGGAAGCCTCTATCCTATGTCTGCCCTTATGTCTCCTGGGGGACAAACCTTCTTGGCATGAGCACCTCCCTCTTTCTACTGTTAATGCCTCTCCCTATACACCCAAGCATTCTGCTAGCATTTCCTGCTGCTCTATGACATTATCTGCCTACCTTTAGGTCTTCTGAAATAATGGCCCCTAAATCCCTTATGCCAAATTTAAGCTATCGCAGTATATACTTTTAGCAGCTAGAATCCATGTAGCTTTCAAATGACTGTTGACTTCACTTAGTTTTCAGGCAGTACTGGACAGAGTCAATAGGATACTTCTTTACGAAAGGCTTAATGCCATTCGCACAGATTCCTTTGTGGCCTTTGAGAAGTTGTGGGAGCCCTGGTTGTCCTCCTACCATTCTACTGATCTATATGGTAAGATGGCACAAAGAAAAGGAAGCAAGCTATAAGGTAATACAATAGTGTAATACAGGACCTCTGTCACAGATTCCATAGAAAGCAAGGTAATACAATAGCGTATTACCTTTATAGCTTGCTTCCTTTTCTTTGTGCCATCTTACCATATACATATACTCGCCTTGTGTGGTGACTTGCATAAATACTGAACCCTGTTATTTCTTCACTTATATTTGTACTGTTCTTGGTATGTTATCCAATAATTGTATTTTTTCTTTTTGTATTGCTTTGTATCTTTTATTGTACATCTTGATTCCTATGTGACATCATTAGCTGTACTGTACAGCAGTTTTTCTTCTTTTTAAATGTTCTCTCCTCTTTTACGTTGTTGATTCCCTTTATGTATTTAAACGTTTCTATCATATCCCCTCTCTCGTCTTTCTTCCAAGCTATACATGTTAGGCTCCATTCACACGTTTGTAGCGTGTTTTGCGGACTGTACATCGCCGGCACTAATAGAATATGCCTATTGTCCGAAATTGCGGACAAGAATAGGACATGTTCTGTTTTATTTGGGAACGGAAATGCGGGTCCGCATTTCTGAAGCCGAGCCGCACATTGTGCTGCCCCATAGAAATAAATGGTTCCGCAATTCCGTTCCGCAAAATGCGGAACTAAATTGCTGACGTGTGAATGGGGCCTTAAGGTCCTTTTAACCTTTCCTGTTAAGTTTTATCCTGCAATCCATGTACTAGTTTAGTAGCTCTTCTCTGAACGCTCTCCAAAGTATCAATATTCTTCTGGAGATATGGTCTCCAGTACTGCGCACAATACTCCAAATGAGGTCTCACTAGTGCTCTATAGAGCGGCATGAGCACCTCCCTCTCTCTACTAGTAATGCCTCTTCCTATACACCCAAGCATTCTGCTAGCATTTCCTGCTGCTCTGACATTGTCTGCCTACCTTTTGTCTTCTGAAATAATGATCCCCTAAATCCCTTTTCTCAGATACTGAGGTTAGGACTGTATCACTGATTTTATATTCTGCTCGTGGGTTTTTACGCCCAGGTGCATTATCTTGCACTTATCAACATTAAATTTTAGTTGCCAGATTTCTGACCATTCCTCTAGTTTTCCTAAATCCTTTTCCATTTGGTGTATCCCTCCAGGAACATCAACCCTGTTACAAATCTTTGTGTCATCAGCAAAAAGACACACCTTACCATCGAGGTCTTCTGCAATTTCCCGGATAAAGATATTAAACAATATGGGTCCCATAACAGATCCCTGAGGTACCCCACTCGGGGGCGGACTGAGAACCCTCAGGGCCCCCGGGCAAAATAAATCAAGGGCCTCTTACAGGCCCCACCCATGTTCTGCTGCAAGCCCCACCCTTGCCCGGCTTCCATGCCCCGCCTCCAGCCACACCCTACACAATGTTTAATAAGATTTCAAAGTTAAAGTGACACAAAAGGCACCCAGACCACTTCAGCTCATTGAAGTGGTCTGGGTACAGTGTCCCTTTTCCAAATCGAGCTGCAATGTTATAGAGAAACTGCACTGTATACGTTCCAGCAATAAGTCAGCCTCTAGTGGCTGGCAGCCACCTGAGGGCTTCCTGGATTAAAACAGACCTTTGGTCTGGTATGACGCTGGACGTCCTCACACCCTGCATGATGACCTCCAGGGTCAAATTTTTCCCCATAGGAAAGCATTGATTCAATGCTTTCGTATGGGGTGATCTAATCTCAGCGTCCATTAGTGAGCCTCTGTTAGAAGCAGTGTGGGCATAACTACTGTGAAGGGGGCACATATCTGGGCATAACTACTGTGAAGGGGGCACATATCTGGGCATAACTACTGTGAAAGGGGGGAGGCCCTTCACAGTAGTTATTAATCCCTTTCAGCAGTCCCCCCTTCAGTGAATGGGGGACTGCTGAAAGGGGTTAATAACTACTGTGAAGGGCCTAGCCGTCTGGGCAACCCCACAGATCCTCCCCCCACCCATCTTGTACTTGTTCCACTGATCCGCTACTTGCGGGCTACATGGGCATGAGTTCAGTCACTTCGGTGCGCAATCCCATCCTGTGGCGCGTGATCCTGTGAGACCCGTGGCCTACAGCGGCGGGTCTTGCGGGATAAAGAGCTGCAGTAAGGGATTGCCCACCGAAGTGACTAAACTCATTCCCGCGCAGCCCACAAGTAGCAGAACAATTACAAGAGGGGTGGGGGAATAGCCAAATTAAAAAAATAATTTGAACCAGAAGGTGTTATGGGGGCTCTGTGGATGACACTGTTATGGGGGGATCTGTGGATGGCACTGTTATGGGGTGGGATCTGTGGATGGCACGGTTATGGGGTGGGATCTGTGGATGGCACGGTTATGGGGTGGGATCTGTGGATGGCACGGTTATGGGGTGGGATCTGTGGATGGCGCGGTTATGGGGTGGGATCTGTGGATGGCGCGGTTATGGGGTGGGATCTGTGGATGGCGCGGTTATGGGGTGGGATCTGTGGATGGCACGGTTATGGGGTGGGATCTGTGGATGGCACGGTTATGGGGTGGGATCTGTGGATGGCACGGTTATGGGGTGGGATCTGTGGATGGCACGGTTATGGGGTGGGATCTGTGGATGGCACGGTTATGGGGTGGAGATCTGTGGGTGACATATATAGCACCTTATGCTATATATGTGTCATCCACAGATCCCCCCCCCCCCTATAACAGTGTCCCTGTGAGTGAATGATCCCCAATACAGGGACTGGGGGCCGGCATCTGTGGTTGTAATGGCAGCGGGGCCCGGTGCAGTCACTGTATTCTATTACACCGGGCCCCGCTCACTGTAGTACTAATATTCATATGTGAACAACTTGAAATCCTCTCCCTCTGAGCTCTCTGTACTCACAAACTCAGTAGCAGGCCGGGCGGCAGCGCAACTCACTGACGTCACGCGCCTGCTCCTCCCACTTTATGAATGAAGGAGCAGGCCTGCTACTTAGTTTGTGAGTACAGAGAGGGAGAGGGAGACGATCGCAGAGGATTTCAAGTTTCACATATGAATATTAGTATTACAGTGAGCGGGGCCCGGTGTTATGTTATTCTGCGGCGGGCCCCCATCCCGGCCGGGCCCCCGTACCATGTCCGAAGTGCCCGACCGGTCAGTCTGCCCCTGACCCCACTGGTAACGTGACCATGGTCTGAATATACTCTATTGACTACAACCCTCTGTTGTCTGTCCCTCAGCCACTGCCTAATCCATTCAACAATATGGGAGTCCAAGCCCAATGACTAATTTATTGATAAGCCTTCTATGTGGGACAGTATTAAAATCCTTACTAAAGTCTAGATAAGCGATGTCTACTGCACCTCTGCCATCTATTATTTTAGTCACCCAATCAAAAAAAATGTTTTATCTTTCAATCCATGGGATTTTAGATGTTCCACAATCCTCTCCTTAAGGTGTACACACCTTTCAAAGGGGTTTTCTAGGTTCAGGGCTGATTCTTGGTTATACTGTAAGCTACTCTTAATTTATAGACTACATATGAGTGGAGCCTATGAGCATTTTCTTACTCTGTTGCTCACCCGGTGTCAAGCTGCATCGCGCAGTGCATGGATCTGTTTTTATGCTGTTGACGTACCAGGCTTCTCATCACTATGCTAAGTAGAGCTTAGCCGTGAGCCCGGTGCATAGTACCCACCTCCAAAACGGCCTCTGGCAGCGCTAGAGAACACCCATCTGTGCCGGTGCCCTCACCAGGCTCACTGCTAGGCAGAAGTTTCTGCTTAGCATAGTGATGAGAAGCCCGGTATGTCACTGACCCAAAACAAACAGAACCTTGTGATGCAGTGTGAAAAGGGGGAGCATTGGAACAAGGAAATGCTCATATTCTCCACCATATGTAGTCTATGAATAAAGAACAGCGTATAACAAAGATTCAGCCCTAAACCCGGAAAACCACAAAGTACAGATACAACTTAATAAATAAGAAGAATATCATTGAAAAATGAATTTGTGATTCAATTCAAAAAGTGAAATGTGTGTGTGAAATATATTCATTCAATCATTACCATCACAGACTGTGGAAACTTCATACTGGACCTCAAGCAGATTGGATTGTGTGTGACTCCACTCTCGTAGTATGTACTACAATCAAATAGTGATGACCTAGCTTAGGAAACGTTTGCAGGTGTTTCGTGTTGATTAGCTGATTAGACTGTGACACAATGAGTCTACAATATTAAACTTTTTCACAATATTAAAATTTTCTGAGATACTTGCTTTTTTGAGTTTTCATTATCTGTAAGCCATACTCCTCAACATTAACATAAATGCTTGAAATAGATCACTCTGTGTGTAATTAATCTATACGAGGAGTTTCACTTTTTGAATTGGATTACTGAAATAAAGGGATTCGGTCATGAGATTGTAGCCCTATAAGCTAAACATATGCCCATGTCCGTACTAATAACATGAATCCTAAACTGGTTTTTATAACCTGTCAATCACCTACCTAAGGTGCCCAAGGGGACGTCAGTTAATACAGGGTGCCAGGCCATCTGGTGCCTAGCGCCTCCTTCCCAGTCTTATTCACCGCCCTCCCTGTCTACAGGTGCCACCTTCCTCACCTCAGCCTCCGCAGTCCTCCCGTCCCTCTGCCAGATCCGGCACCTGCGCAGTAGGTTCAGCCTGATGCGCCGCGGACTCCTGGCAGTGGCTTCATTGAGCGAAGTGCGCATGCACATCAGGCCGGGCGCATGCGCACTTCACTCAACGAAGCCGCTGCCAGGAGTCCGCGGCGCATCAGGCTGAGCCTATTGTGCAGGCGCCGGATCTGGCAGAGGGACAGGAAGATTAAGGAGGCGGTGCTGAGGTGAGTAAGGTGGCACTGTAGACAGGGAGGGCGGCGATTAAGACTGGAAAAGTGGCGCTGGGCACCAGACAGCGATGGGTGCGGCCAGGCACCCGGTATTAACGGAAAACCCCTTTGGGCACCTTAGGTAGGTGATTGACAGGTTATAAAAACCAGTTTTTTGGGCTAATAGAGCCACAAGCAGGTTTAATAAGACCAGTTTTGGATTCATGTTATTAGTACGGACATGGGCATATGTTTAGCTTATAGGGCTAAAATCTCATGACAGAATCCCTTTAACTTTTTGATGATATTCTAATTTATTGAGATGCACCTGTATATGTGTTGATGGCCAAATCCCTCTTTACCGACACAATCAAGTCATACCAGTCACAAGCAGTTTCTTGTTCATTCTCGCTCTCCTATATTCTCCAACAAGCTTGTAACTTACAGTACATATAAATTCCAGTCTTTGCAAATCTCCCATATAATATCTCATGTTTGACCAACTTAACATATTGGTGGAACATATAAAAAGAAAACAAAAAAAAAAAAACAGCCTTAGGCCCCATGCACACGGCCGTGTGCGGGCCGTGGAACCGCGGCCTGGATCCCTCCTGAGAGCAGGAGCGCACAGCGTCACTGGTTGCTATGACGCCGTGCGCTCCCTGCTGCCGACACAGTACAGTAATACACTGGTATAGATCATACCAGTGTATTACTGTATTGCGGCGGCAGCAGGGAGCGCACGGCGTCATAGCAACCAGTGACGCCGTGCACTCCTGCTCTCAGGTGGGATCCAGGCCGCGGTTCCACGGCCGTGTGCATGGGGCCTTAAAAACAAACCCCACGATGTAGGAAATAATGAAATCTGTGCCAGCAAGGTAGAATACATTTCTGGTGTAATGTGCACCAGTATTCTAAGGCACATAATGATAAATATGTCGGGCCACAATTTGTCCGCCCCTCATCCTGCCCTCTCTCTCTCGCTATCTCTCAAAGATCTGCCCTGGGACCTTCACTTTTGTGTATACCTAAGGTCTGAGACAGCTCACGGAGTCTCAAAACTTTCAGGACCACTTCTACGCTGATGACCTTTAAAATTTTACCTCTGACCCAGATGTTGCCTTCCTACTATCCAGAATTCCAGCCTATCAGCTGTAGCCACCTTCTCCTCCCGCATTCTAAAACTCAACTTGAAAAAATTGACTTAATCATCTTTTTGTACTTTGAGGTGATCCAAAGAGCTCTCCCTTCCTCTATGCTGAGGACAAATGCCAAAGTAATGGGAGAAAGAAGAGACATCTATAGACTGTTTAGGATCACAAGGGACTGTGCGTGATAGCAAAGGTAATGCTTGCTTAGCGCCATGGATTTTACTGTTCGTAGAGAGGGTATTTTGCTTCGGCAATTGTATATAACTGATTTGCCATCCGTTCGAAGATCTGCAACCTACTGTGGAACTGCAGTGTTGATTTTGAGGGTTTTTCACGCCAATGGTCAAATTTTCTAAGATTGCAAAGTGTTTACAGAGCCATCCACACATCTGACCTAACATTCGGATAACTTCCCTATTGCAATATCCAACCCTCAAAGGATGTCTTTGCTCTTCTGTTGTCTTCACTTCATACACTCATCTCTAAGATTTCACACGTGTGTCCAACATAATCTGGATCTCTCTCCTGTGACCCAAACTTTCAAAATTAACCAGAAAATGCACTTTTTCAGGAAAGTCTACAATCTATTATATTCCTTTATTACTATCTGAGCAGATCATACCCTCACCTTCTGTCTCCTTCTCTTGCAGATTGTAAGCTCTTGCAGGCAGGGTCCTCTCTACCTCTGTACCAGTCTGTAGAATACTCATCTGATATCCAGGACATATTGCCAATACCAGTGGTACTCAATATATGGTCCATGATGCCATTCTTTGCAGTCGCCAACCATCAGGATACATACAGTACATGCTTGTCTGTTTGGAAATACACAAGGCATATTCTCCTTATAGACAGCAGCTCTGTTCTGTCCTCCCAGCTCTAAGTATCAGTGCAGATCTTAGAAGATGCACGTGAGTGCCCTCTGGTGGCTGCTCACATGCATCTTCCATGTCAGAAAGAAAAGGAGTGACAAGTAAAGATGTGCAGCACATGGTCAAGGTAATTGCTAGTGGTGCACTGTGTGGCTGCCACTAATGGCATCCTTTTTGCTGCTTTTTTATTTCCCAGGTCACTTCTCCCTCTGGTCCTGCGTGGTCTGTCAGCTTTATTTTTACCCAGAGTGATTCTCTGGATAAACCTGCAAAAGATAAGCCCTCATAATACTATGTTGGGCCATTTAACTTAACAAAATTTGTATGTGCATGAAGACTGACAACTTTATTCTGCAGGTCAGTATGTTCTTATTATGTTTTACTACTATGTTTTCCCCCCCCCCCCCCATTATGGCATTCACCACACATGATACATACTTTTAATTTAATAGCTTGGAAATAGGCGATACCAATTATGTTTATTTTTATATGTTTAATTGGGATTGAGTTTGATTTTTTTCAATACATTTTTTTTTATTATTTATTTTTTTTAATGCAATTGTTTATCCCCTTAGAGAACTTGAACATGCGATCCTATGATTGCTTATTGCACTATATGGGATTTTTACAGGCAAGTTCCTATGGCAGGACAGGGGGCCGTCACAAGGCCCAGGCTGTGATAGTAACCAATCAGATCTCTGTAATTTGGTGCAGGGGGGTCAGATCAGAGAGTTCCCACCCTCTGTCTAACCACAGATATGCTGCAGTTGCTATTGACCACTGCATCTTAGGGGTTAAATGACCTAGATTGCAGTTGTCCCCGATCCTGTTAACGGTGTCCGTGTGTCGTCTGTATTACACAGCTGGAACCTGCTGCATATGGAGTGGGCTAAGTGTATGACTGATATATCAGTCCTATGTTGTTAAGGGCTTAAAGTGAGATCCCCATTTAAGACACCTAACTGATAAATATCTGACAGGAGTGGGACCTCCATATATTGGAAGTACTAAGGTCCCCTTATCCCCTGACTGAGAAATAGGAGCGATAGACATGTGTGCCTTCTCAGTCAGTTCTACAGTAGAAAACGCCACAATTCATTATTCCAGTTCCATTTCGTCCCCATTCTTTTATCTGGTCTGAAAAATAAATATTTTGGATCATGTGTACTTGATGTATTGTGCTGCTATGTGACTTTCTTAATACAAATTGGATTATCTGTGTACCAGTATAAAGTGACTACTTGAGTGTTTGTAATGCTCAAACTGTGGTTTGAGTTTCACTTAAAATTTCTTTGAAACTCTGAATAAAACGTTATAATCTATAATAACCATTTAGCTGAAAGTAACATACAACAAAAGTCTATTTTCACATAATTTAAACTTTAGTAAGTACAAAGTCCTACATTAAATTAAAAATTGTTAACCGTGTAAAAGAACGTCATTAGGATGTTATAAGGCATTTCCTGGACTACAATTAAGTACTTTCCATTTGCAGTATTATGATGACATTTGGATAAAAGCCTTTTGATCTCATAATTTTCTCATACTCTATATATATCAAAAGCTTATAATAATCTAGGGTAGTGATTTATTTAAAAAATGCTTTTAACGGAAACGGATATTGTTCAGTTGTTAGGAGGACGCCTAGAAGCATGTTCAAATATCACTTCAAACGGAGGCTGCTTCTTAATAATCCATCTCCATGTTCTAGTTGCGTTTCTTGTGCACAGCACCATTGCTAGCGTTCACCAAGTCTTTGTGAAATCCGTTCTTTAGTTCTATGCTGGCTGTAATTCCATTTGCATCTGATTTTGATGGTTTTGCTTTGTAAGCCTAAAGAAGAGAATAAGTTTACATTATTTTCTCACGTTATTTAACTTCCATGTTGTTGTATAAAATGTTTTATATAGCAAAGACATGCCTTCATGTCGTGCTTTTTTTTTTTTTTGTTATAAAGTATTTGCCATATTGCAGCTTTTTTTTTTCTCAAACAGAAGACATTAGTATTACACTTTAAGGGGTTGTTCCAATTATCGCTTTTATGGCCTGAGAAGGTGAAGTTAGGCCTCATGCACACGACTGTGTGCTGGCCTTTCCCGTGCTGCACAATGCACTGGCACCAACCGTGTGGCCGCAGTCTGCAGACGCAGACCCATTCACTTGAATCCACATCCGATGCTCCGCACCACAAAACAGTACTGCATACACTACTTTTTTTGCTGTGTGGAGGCATGGACAGAAAACCCACGGAAGCACTCCATAGTGCTTCCGTGGGCTTCCGATCTTTGCCTCTGTTCCATCCCACACTGTATATCCCAGATTGCAGACCCATTCAAGTGAATGGGTCCGCATCTGTCATATGGTGTGAATTAGGCCTTACGGAGACAGAGTGGCTGGCACTCCAATGTTTCCAGACTCCCATAGCAGCTCTCATTTAATGCTATAAGAATTATGGAAACAGTAGAGCACCTGCCATTTCCGTAACTCCAACTCCCTGGGCTGGAGCTTACTGTGGGTTATTCCTCTCAGCCATGCAAGGCCAAAATAGGGCATCTCTAGTAATGTATTTTAAATTTGTTAGTTTTTTCAAATTGATATTATTATTCTCCAAAAATGTCCAGTATACTATATTTTTGTACCTCCTTTACATAAATAATTCCAGCTAATATAAAGCTTCTTGTTTTCTGTTTACTAACAGATAGTGTTTCAGACTGGGTTTATTCAGGGCGTTTTGGATGCATTTTGGAACTGCTGGAAAAACCACACTGGAAACAATGTATGCATTTTTTTTTAACACTTTCCCAGCTATATTTTTTGTGCAGATGGTGTTAAAAGACTATATAAATGCCCTGTGTAAACCAAGCCTCAGAGTTATTAACCTCTTGCCGTCACGGTAACGCCGATAGGCGTCCGGACAGCAGCGCTCTTAGGTCTCAGTGACGCCTATTGGCGTCATCTCGTGAGACCTGAGGTTTCCTGTGAATGCACGTTCACAGGATTGCGCAGTTCACAAGTTTAACTACAGCCTGCCAGCGCTGATCATTGGCTGGCATGCTGTAGATTTTTAAAATAACCAATCAAATAGGTATATCAGATGCTATTCCAATGAGTACCTTTAGGATTTCACAGGGCATTTTTACGCATTTGAATTCCAAACTACTTCTCATGCTTTAGGGCCCCTAAAATGCCAGGGCAGTATAAATACCCCACAAGTGACCCCATTTTGGAAAGAAGACACCCCAAGGTATTCCATGAGGGGCATGGCGAGTTCATGTAAAATTTTATTCTTGGGGTGTCTTCTTTCCAAAATAGGGTCACTTGTGGGGTATTTATACTGCACTGGCATTTTAGGGGCCCTAAAGCGTGAGAAGTAGTTTGGAATCCAAATGCGTAAAAATGCCCTGTGAAATCCTAAAGGTACTCATTGGAATTTGGGCCCCTTTGTGCACCTAGGCTGCAAAAAAGTGTCACACATGTGGTATCGCCATACTCAGAAGAAGTAGGGCAATGTGTTTTGGGGTGTATTTTTACATATACCCATCCTGTGTGTGAGAAATATCTCTGTAAATGACAACTTTAAAAAAAAAAATTATACAAAGTTGTCAATTTACAGAGAGTTTTCTCTCACCCAGCATGGGTATATGTAAAAGTACACCCCAAAACACATTGCCCTACTTCTGAGTTCGGTGATACCACATGTGTGACATTTATTTGCGGCCTAGGTGAGTAAAGGGGCCGAAAGGGTTGCTCACAATTTAGCCCCGCCCAAAATGCCAGAACAGTAAACGCACCCCACAAATGACCCCATTTCGGAAAGTAGACACCCCAAGGTATTCACTGAGGGGCATAGTGAGTCCGTGGGAGATTTAATTTTTTTGCCGGAAGTTAGCAGAAATGGAAACTTTATTATTTTTTCCTCAGAAAGTGCAATTTTCCGCTAACTTGTGAAAAAATGTTTAATCATACATGAGCTCACCATGCCCCTCCGCGAATACTTTGGGGTGTCTTCTTTCTAAAATGGGGTCATTTGCGGGGTATTTATACTATCCTGGCATTCTAGCACCTCAAGAAACATGACAGGTGCTCAGAAAGTCAGAGCTGCTTCAAAATGCGGAAATTCTCATTGCGCAAACCAATAAATATACACTTATTGGATTTTTTTTTATCAAAGACATGTAGCACAATAAATTCTGACACAAACTTGTATAGAAATGTAATTATATTTGAACACTTTTACTAGAAAAAGTTAAAAATACACTTTTTATTGAGAAAATTGCGGTCTTTTTGGATTAATATCAGAAAAATGAAAAATCTCAGCAGCAATCAAATACCACCAAAAGAAAGCTGTATTTGTGAGAAGAAAAGAAGGTAAAATTAATTTGGGTGGTAAGTTGCATGACCGCACAATAAACCGTTAAAGTTGTGGAGTGCCGATTTGTAAAAAAAAAAAGCCTGGTCACTAGGGGGGTATAAACCTGTGGTCCTTAAGTGGTTAAAAAAAAAAGTTACGGTTGCCGACATATCCTCTAAAGGTTTTTTTTTTTTTTTTTTTTGTCCATTTGAATGGAAGAGCTGTGCTTTGTGCTGTTCCTCTGTTCTTTTTCCTGGAAATGTTTTAATAAATTGACAACTGGACATTTGTCAGTGGGGCTTGTCACTACACACTGTAACATTGTGTGCTGCCAGTGTCAGCCTGTCTTGGAACGCACCCTACTGATAAGGAGAATCCAAAAATCCAGTAGTCAGAGGAACAGCACAATGTAGAGTTTGAAGACAAGGTGCCAGAGAACTGCTATTACATACATACAGTGGATATAAAAAGTCTACACACCCCTGTTAAAATGTCAGGTTTCTGTGATGTAACAAAATGAGACAAAGATAAATAATTTCAGAACTTTTTCCACCTTTAATGTGACCTATAAACTGTTCCACTCAATTGAAAAACCAAACTGAAATCGTTTAGGTAGAGGGTAAAAAATATATAAAAATAAAATATGGTTGCATAAGTGTGCACACCATTATACTAATACTTTGTTGAAGCACCTTTTGATTTTATTACAGCACTCAGTCTTTCTGGGTATGAGTCTATCAGCATGGCACATTTTGATTTGGCAAGATTTGCCCACTCTTCTTTGCAAAAACACTCCAAATCTGTCAGATTACGGGTGCATCTCCTGTGCACAGCCCTCTTCAGATCACCCCACAGATTTTAAATCTGATTCAGGTCTGGGCTCTGGCTGGGCCATTCCAAAACGCTAATCATCCTCTGGTGAAGCCATTCATTTGTTGATTTGGATGTATGCTTTGGGTCGTTTGCCATGCTGAAAGATGAAGTTCCTCTTCATGTTCAGTTTTCTAGCAGAAGCCTGAAGGTTTTGTGCCAATATTGACTGGTATTTGTAACTGTTCATAATTCCCTCTAGCTTAACTAAGGCCCCAGTTTCAGCTGCCACCACCATGCTTCACTGTGGGTATGGTGTTCTTTTGGTGATGTGCAGTGTTGTTTTTGCGCCAAACATATCTTTTGGAATTATGGCCAAAAAGTTCAACCTTGGTTTCATCAGACCATAACACCTTTTCCCACATTCTTTTGGGAGACTTCAGATGTGTTTTTGCAAAATGTAGCCTGGCTTGGCTGTTTTTCTTCGTAAGAAAAATGCTTTCGTCTTGCCACTCTACCCCATAGCCCAGACATCTGAAGATCATGGGAGATTGTTGTCACATGTGCCACACAGCCAGTACTTGCCAGATATTCCTGTAGCCCCTTTAATGTTGCTGTATACCTCTTGGTAGCCTCCCAGACCAGTTTTCTTCTCGCCTTTTCATCAATTTTGGAGGGACGTCCAGTTCTTGGAAATGTCACTGTTGTGCCATATTTTCTCCACTTGATGATGACCATTTTCACTGTGTTCCATGGTATATCTAATACCTAGGAAATTCTTTTGTACCCTTCTCCTGACTGATACCTTTTAACAATGAGATCCCTCTGATGCTTTGGAAGCTCTCTGTGGACCATGGCTTTTGCTGTGGGATGCAACTAAGAAGATTTCAGGAAAGACCAACTAGAGCAGCTGAACTTTATTTGAGGTTGATCAGAGGCACTTTAAATGATGGCAGGTGTATGCTGACTCCTATTTAACATGATTTTGAATGTGATTGCTTAATTCTGAACACAGCTACATCCCCAGTTATAAGAGGGTGTGCAACCACATTGTTTATTTTTCTTCCCTCCACCTAAAAGATTTCAGTTTTGTTTTTTAATTGAGTGGTACAGTTTATAGGTCACATTGGAAAAAGTTCTGAAATGATTTATCTTTGTAATATTTTTTTACATCACAGAAACCTGACATTTTAACAGGCAGGGGTGTGTAGACTTCTTATATCCACTGTACATAAGCTATATGAGGGCTTTTTTATTGTGGGATGAGTTGTATTTTTAATGGCACTATTTAGTATAATTGGGGGGGGGGGGGGTTAAAAAGAACAGCAATTCCACATTGTTTGGGGTTTTGTTTTTTGTGTATAGTTCTTACAGTTGTGTATAAATGACATTGGCTTTGCACTGCAGGTCAGCACAATTACAGTATTTACAAATGTATTTTAAAAAAACTTCATTTTGTATCAAACTTCTGAGAGCCATATCTTAGTTTACTGTCAATGGAGCTGTGTGAGGGTTTGTGAAGTTGACCATTTCATTGGGGTACATACAACTTTTTAATTGCCTTTTATTCGATTTTTGGGATGGCGTAACAAACAGAAATTCTGGCTTTTTTCACTCCATTTGCCATACAGGTGAAATGTGATAATTTTATATTTCAGGTTGTTACAATTGTGGTCATAACAATTGTGCATGTTTTACATACATTATATAAAGCATGTTTTATGTGTTTAACCCCTTCAGTACCAAGCCACTTTTCACCTTAAATCCCAGGCCAATTTTTGCAAGTCTGACATGTCACTTTATGTGGTAATAACTTTATAACGCTTTTACTTATCCAAGCCATTCTGAGATTTTCTCGTGACACATCATACTTCATGATGGTCATAAATTTGAGTCAATATATTTCACCTTTATTTATGAAAAAATCCAAAATGTACCAAAAATTTAGAAAAATTTGCAATTTTATCAATTTCAATTTTTTTCTGCTTTTGAAACAGTGATACCTCAAAATATTTATTACTTAAAATTTCCTGTTTACTGTTTGATTGGTACCTTTTTGATCGCTTGGTGTTACACTTTTTGTGAGGCAAGGTGACCAGAAAATTGCTGTTTTTCACGGCAGTCATCTGGCAGGGTGGATCATGTGATCTTTTTATAGAGCCGGTCGATACGGATGCGGCGATACCTAATATGTCTACTTTTCTTCTTCTCTATTTTTTTTTATTTTTTTATTAACTTTATTTTAGGAAAAGGACGCCTTTATTTTAATTATTATTATTTTACTTGAAAAAACTATTTTTTTTGCATCTTTTTGAACTTTATTTTTTTGTCCCATTCTGGGACTTCAACTTTTGGGGGTCTGATCCCCTATACAATGCATTACAATACTTCTGTAATACACTTCAGCTTGCTTGCCTTTGAGATTCAGGGGGCTGGATCTCACAGGCTGTCACGGTACTTTAATGCCATATCCCCATTGACCGCAATGAGGTCCGGTGGTGATCCAGCGATTTCTGGCATAACTGCCAAATTTCGCAACTGTTCTTTGTCCGTCTGACAGCCAGGTCTCATAAACGGAGATGTGAACGCGGTCATACTTTATTACAGTGTATAATCCTTGTCCATGTAAAAATGGAGATCCAAAACATATATGCTATGTAAATGTTGGTTCTTCTACATTTATATAAATTTATTTTAGCGGTTCCATGTAACGTTAGGTCAGGGCTATCCAAAACTAGGACTGAGCTAATACAAAATTAAAAGGTACTTGGTGTCCTTCTGGATAACTTACCTTTAGATAGAAGTTTACAAATAAAATGACCAATGTAGTCATATAGGAGGACTGAAATATGAGACAGCCGAAAGGAAACCCACAGGGCTTAACCACTGCACTCAGTGTGTGTGAAATGGTGAGCAGAAACTGGATCTGGAATATACAAACAAGAGGCCATTGACTATTTCTATTTCAGTAAGTCACTATCCGCATCTCCAGAATTGTAATGTACTCAGAAGAAAATAATTTTTATCAGCTTGAGTCTGCAGATATGTAAGGCTAGAACTACAAGACAATAATATAAAATACACAGGATAAAATAATCTCCTATATCTATTCTCTATTTCTCATATATAACAAAGACGACAATGATTACAATGCTGGGCTGAAAACAGTGTTACAGTGTCTCCACCTGGATTCGATAGTCTGTTAAGTGGAAGACAAATTGATACAAATATTCGCCCAGTGATTTGGATACAATTTCAGTTGAATGGTTGAATCAACTGTATAATGGTAGAGAATGAGTCTCTAATATTTGTGTCAAAGTTCATATATCTGAACGAAATCCCACTCGTTGTTTCTGCTTCTTTTCTTGATATTATAATATATGGCACTAATAGTCCATGCAAGATGCTTTAAAACACAGTGAGTGTAGACGAATTGGCCACTGTAGGCCGGTGTTACACCGTATGCGTCTGCTGACTGATGTACTATATTGTGAAATTTATCGCTGTATGTACAATTCCAGTTTTCACAGGCAATGTATTTAAACGGTGTTGACTAGACGTTATACCCACTGGGATAGTGGGCTTACCTTAGTTGAGGCCGTCGGATAGAGGTAAGGGCTTAGGTGCGAGACCCTGCTTAGCTGGATCAGCCGGCGTCCCGGCTGCAGAGCTGCTCGCGTCCCACGTTGTTCTCCGCGGGAAATTTAAACCGGATATGCAAAGTCCTTCCTTCTCAGCGCTAGTAGATGACGTATTGCGGTGATTTCGACGATGGATCCAAGGATTTCTTTTTCTTTCTCTTTTTCTTTATAGTGCACTTTAGTAAAAGATGGGGTATTCGTCCAAGAGTGTGACGCTAGACGCGTTTCGGGGAAACACTGTCCCCTTCCTCAGTAGCATGCTGTGCGGCCGTTCCGTGCATTGGGGACTGCAATTGCGGTCCCCAATGCACGGGCAACATCCGTGCAGCGGGCCGGACCCATTCAACTTGAATGGGTCCGTGGTATGTCCGCACTACGAAAAAAGATGACGTCATATTTTTTTGCGGTGCAGAACCACAGAAAGAAACACCATGGAAGCACTCCGTAGTGCTTCCGGTGTTCCGTTCCGTGACTCCGTTCTGCATCTCCGGAGTTGCTGACCCATTCAGGTGAATGGGTCTGCATCCGTGATGCGGGGTGCACATGGCTGGTGGCCGTGGATTGCCGACCCGCCGTATGCGGGCCGCATGACGGCCACCGCTGTGTGTGAGGCCTAAAGGTGTTGTCTCACTTTAGCAAAGTTAATACAAGGCACTTACTAATGTATTGTTATTATCCATATTGCCTCCTTTGCTGGATGGATTTATTTTTCCATCACATTATACACCGCTTGTTTCCATGGTTATGAACACCCTGCGATCCATCAGTGGTGGTTCTGCTTGCACACTATAGAAAAAAAAGCAGTGGCCCCTCTGGTGGCCGGAACCAGAGGAGTGCACATGGGCTGGTGCACTGCAGGGTGGTCATAACCATGGAAAAATAAATCAAGCCAGCAAAGGAAGTAATATGGACAATTACAATACATTAGTAAGTGTCTTGTATTAACCTTCTCTAGATGGTGAAGGCCATTTTCTGAAGTGAGACAACTTCTTAAACTATCCCAAATAGGAGGCATTATTGGGTAACAAATTGTCTCAATCAGCCTGAGAATGATCATCTATTAAATTCAACATTTTATGGTTGTCATATATGAATATATTGCACCTATAACAAACAAACCAAGGGGCCTAATAGCCATATCTTAAACAGGATTCCCATGACTAAACTGAGACTGTATTAACAAAGAAATATGGGAAGAAAACAAAAACGTGTTGGAGCAATAAGCTGTTGTGTGACTGGTATCATTATCTGTACTATTGTTCTAATATATTATTTATTTTCACAGTGGGATTAAATTTTATTTGTGAAATGCATACATAAAATTATTTGCACCAGACACAGTGGTATATGTTTTATGTAACTACCCCAGCACCTGTTATATCCTGTGACCACTCCATTTTTATGCAGTTTTTAATGTTGTTTTGTGAATAAAGATTATTTATTAATCTGTGTGAATGTTTTTTCCCATATTCCTTTGGTCATATGAATATACAGGTTTATCAAACGGCTCAGTGATAGTGTCTGAATAATACTAAAACAAATTGCAGAAAAATTGCTGAATTATAGAAAGGAATAACTATAATAAAAAACTGTTAAAACCAGTGATCTCTGTATGCCCTCCTTTGGCCATGGGAGGTGGCAAAATAAATATGCTAAAGGCACAAAGAAAAATCTGCTAAAAAAAAATGCAGTTTCCAAAACTGACTGGACAAGATTGGTACATGTGAAAGTAGACTAAATGTTATGCTATAAGTAGTTAATCGTGAAATCAGAAATAGATGGTGTATCACTTACCAACTGTGCCTGTGTGAGGTACTTCTTCCACCAGAGGTATTTGTGCATGGATGGTATAACTGAGAGGCCATAGTAGGAGTACATGAGGACATGGATGAAACTGTTTAGTGTAGGCCCAAAGAAACCTAATGGAACAAATGATAGTGTTGCACAGTTCAGTAGTATTCTCTCAGCAGTTCATGGGCTGTAAATTGTGTCTGGCATCCAGCTGGAAATGCTATTGTGATGTGATGTGCTGTCATTAAAGGGAGTCTGTCACCACATTTGAGCATATTAGACTGATCAAATAGCGTTATATGTGCCACCGAGAACTTAAAAACGGTACCTTTGTTGTATCTAATGGAGTTTTCTTTCAGCTTTCTTTCAGCCAAAAATGAACTTTTAAGATTCTGTAAATGCGCCCTCTCAAGTTCCCAGGGCGGCGTCTCAATCGTCCGAGCCCCAGGCAGCACCTCAACGGCTCATAACCCCGCCCTCCGTGTGCCTCTGCCCGCCTGTTTACTCTCCTCTTCTCTCCTTTTCCACTGCGGCTGCGCGGTCAAATTCATAGCGGGTGCAGTGGAAAAGGAGAGAGGAGAGTAAAGCACACGGAGGGCAGGGTTATGAGCCGTTGAGGAGGTGCTGCCTGGGGCTCGGACAATTGAGATGCCGCCCTGGGCACTTGAGAGGGCGCATTTACAGAATCTTAAAAGTTCATTTTTGGCTGAAAGAAAAATCCATTAGATACAACAAAGGTACCGTTTTTAAGTTCTCGGTGGCACATATAACGCTATTTGATCAGTCTAATATGCTCAAATGTGGTGACAGACTCCCTTTAAGTTACTCGTTCTTAGCAAGTCAGCATCATCAGAAAGGTACTCCTTAGTGTTGTCGCTTTGTTCAAAACTTCGGAATAATACTGTAGGGGGTTCCGTCTCCATACAGTATTAGGCTACTTTCACACTGGCGTTTTGGCTTTCCGTTTGTGAGATCAGTCATGGGCTCTCACACGTGGTCCAAAACGGATCAGTTTTGCCCTAATGCATTCTGAATGGAAAAGGGTCCGATCACAATGCATCAGTTTGCCTCCAATCAGTCTCCATTCCGCTCTGACGAAACTGAGCACAATAGAAAACTGATCCGTCTCCTATTGATTTTCAAAGGTGTTCATGACTGATCCTTCTTGGCTATGTTAGATAATACAACCGGATCCATTCATGACGGATGCATGCGGTTGTATTATTGTAACTGATCAGTTTTTGCAGATCCATGATGGATCCGCCCAAAACGCGAGTGTGAAAGTAGCTTTAGAATGTATGGGCTTCGATGAGCCGAAGTAAGTTATTCGCGAAGACGCTCTTGACTTTGTTGAATAACTTTGGTAGTTGATTTTTGAAGTGGAAAATTACTTTAAAACTTGAAACTGAAATCGGCTTTGTTCAGACTAGTACCTCAGAACCGAAGCAGAGTTTGGTTTCAAGTTTTAAAATGGTTTTCCACTTTAAAAACTCACGCTTGACTTCACGAATAACTCACTTCGGCTCATCGGAGCCCATACATTCTAATACTGTATGGAAACAGATCTCTGTACAGTATTATTCTGAAGTTTTGAATTGGGCGACTTTGCTTAACACTAGTACTCATTAATGTTTGGTTGAAAGCAGCTAAGGGCATGTTCACATCACAGCTTTTTTTTCCCATTCTGTTCAGTTAGAGGAGCAGAAAAACTGTCGGATAGGGCACATAACTGACCCAAACGGAGCTAAACAGGCTCTATTGACTACAATGGAGTCCGTTCACTTTATGTTCTGAATTTTGATCTTTTACCGGAAGAAAAAGTGGACTTTATCCATTTTTTAGATATTTTTTTTAAAGAATCTGTGATGGAGCCCCAAAGGAAGCCTCCAACGCAGATCAGATGTGAACTCGCCTGTATCAAGCAGTGCTTGAAACGCACAGTTATGATTCTAAATTGGTTAGTACTGTCATAAAACTGTATTTGTAGTGTGAAATAAAAAAATATGTGTGTGTATGTGTATATATTTATATTTTCATTCTGCGATCACTCAAAAACGCAACCATAGATTTCAACGAAACTTGGTATACACATCCTTTGCTACCTGGAAAGAAATCTTGTGGGGGGTCACAGCTCTCTAGGATGTACCGTTCCTGAGATATTCCCAAAAAATAACCTGCATTAGCCAATTCAAGCCTGGAAGTCTTTCTCTTCATATCCCAACTGCCATACACACAGTCACATGTCCCTCATCAGCCAATAGAAGCTCGCAGGTCCTTAGTCTCCACATGCACACAGTTTTACTCCAGGTTTCCATAACAACCCAGCCATTTCTCTACACTACTGTAGGTCAGCTTTAGGCTAGGGTCGCACAACACATAGGGCACAACTACACTGCTACAGGTGTTGCGCAACAATTTTTATAATGATAGTCTATGGTGTTGCACTGCGACAGTCGCAGAAAAATCAATCTTGGATGGATTTTTTTTCCACTGTTGTGTCGCAGTGTGACACCATAGCCTATCATTATAAAATTTGTTAAGACAAAATGTTGTGTGACACATGTAGTCATGTAGCCCTAGCACTGAAGGAGCAGGGCGCTGTGGAGGTCACAGTTAAGGGGGCAGGGGCCATGGGCCACTATTAAAGGGGAAACTCCTGTGGAGGTCACTGTTAAGGCAGCAGGGTTACAGCATTCTATAGACATACAGTAAATTATATATAAACTAATACCACATCTAATATACAATTAAACATGATGTTCTTAGCAAATATATTTTGATTTAAAAAAATAATAATAATCTGTGTCCATCCACCGCAGCAAGGTTACCTCAATATGGATGGGAATCTTATTCTAAACGTATCTCTATGCCGTTCACAGGCATTTAAATAGAAACCACATAGCAACTGTGACTGCTACAGAGCTAACAGTCTTTTTACATGTTTTGCTATCCTTGAATTTAGATGTCCATGAGTGGCATAGAGATATGCTTAGAGTTAGATTCCTATCCGTATTGAAATCACCTTGCTGTGGTGGATGGGCACAGATATTTTTTGATCATAATATATTTTCTAAGAACCTCATGTTTATTTGTACATATATTATGTGTTATTAGTGTTTGTGTGTGTGTATATACACACCCACACCCACACACACCCACACACCATATACTGCTTATAAAATACTGCCATGCCTTGCTTCCACTTGCAAATACATAATAAAAAGGTTTAGGCCAACAGCAGGCTATGAATTCTGCATTATAGATCTGTGTGTCGCACAAATCCATAATAGTTATGGACATTTGCGTTGACTTCACTGTGTCTAAAACTCTACCATGTATTCCATTGTCTGTGTTACACAATTGTGTATGTCAAAGCAGAACTACTCTCTAATTGCGAGTAATGATTTACATGCACCATCACAAAGTAGGAATTAACTCTGCCAACATTCTGAGATGCCTGTGTTGTCTCTAGGACCTATGGCAGCGCTTATTGCTTCTAACCAGTGCTATGCCGCAAACAGAAACTTACTCTGACCACAGGGAATCCAGTTCATGACACACCACCATATATTAAACATTGTGGCGTGGTGATATACATGGAGAAATGTGATTTGGCTGTTCTTTTTCCGTAAAACAAAGAAAATTGTATCCATGAATTCAACTGCTTTGGAGAAATAGTACCACCACAAAACTTTGGCCACCTGTATAAAGTAAAAAAAAAAAAAAAAGGGATAGTTAAGGCTGTGGGCATTTGAAGTACTAAGCATCCACCCCTGCCATGGGCGGCGTTCATGCGGCTGGTGCCCAGGCCCCTCAGTGCTTTTCATAAACACCTCCCCTTTCACCTCTCTGGCCCGCCCTAGGTTCTTCTGATTACGTCCTCCTCTTAGTGAGAAATCCAGCAAAAGCGCCGTTCAACAGATTTGCCGCGCCTGCACACTTCATTCCCCATTATGGACAGAGGCACAAGAGCGTTTAATGCGCATGTGCCAGCCCGTACATCCCGATCTAGCTGGCCTTCTGCATCTGCCCATAATGGGGAATGAAGTGCGCAGGTGCTGCAAATCTTTTGAACGGCACTGGCGCTGAATTTCTCACTAAGAGGAGGACGTAATCAGAAGAACCTAGGGCGGGCCAGAGGGGTGAAAGGGGAGGGGTTTCGTATGAAAAGCACTGAGGGGCCTGGGCACCGGCCGCATGAACTCTACCCCTGGGCACCTTCAGAAGCTAATTAACATCTTGAATAAAAGTGTTTTTCTGAGAAAATCTGCAATTGACAGCAATATGGAAGGTAGCATTCTAATATGGGGAATGTAATGGAGATCCTGATGTTAGTGTTCTATAATGGTGATTTTAGGTGAAAGACTCCCTTTAAAGGGAGTCTTTCACACTGATTGACCCTATTAACACACTTATGTCCACGGCATCCCCCTATTAAAACTGTTCTTACCGTTAGTTCCCTGCTAGCATCGTTCGTCCAAAAAACACTTTTTTTATTCCGTATGCAAATGAGGCTGTGAAGTTGCCCAGGGGCGGCCTTACAACGGCCGGTGCCCAGGCCCCTGGTCATTTTCATACCAAATCACTCCCCCTCCTCCACGTCTGCCTGCCCATCTGCCGCGTCTGCCCGCCCTTGGTCTCTTCTCTATCTTTCCTCCTACTGTCCGTAATCCCGCACATGCACCGATGACCGTGATATCGGCACGTGCGCATTGAATGACCACAGTCTGGCCGGGGCATCACAGTTTACCATGCGCCAGCCCCGGCCTAACTTACGTTCTTGCCGTGATCACAGCATCACGGCAAGAACGTAAGTTAGGCCCGGGCCGGCGCATGCGCACAGTAAACTGTGATGCTCCGGCCAGACTGTGGTCATTCAATGCGCACGCACCGATATCGCAGACATCGGCGCATGCGCGGGATTACGGACAGTAGGAGGAAAGATAGAGAAGAGACCAAGGGCAGGCAGATGCGGAGGAGGGGGAGTGAATTGGTATGAAAATGACCCAGGGGCCTAGGCACCGGCCGTTGTAAGGCCGCCCCTGGGCACCTTCACAGCCTAATTTGCATACGGAATAAAAAAGTGTTTTTTGGACGAACAATGCTAGCAGGGAACTAACGGTAAGAACAGTTTTAATAGGGGGATGCCGTGGACATAAGTGTGTTAATAGGGTCAATTGTCGTGAAATACTCCCTTTAAGGGCTCATGCACACTACCATATATATTTTATGGTCCACAAAATACAGATATTGTCTAGGTTGCGTCTGCATTTTATTTTTGTGGAGCAATTGACTTCAATAGGTCCATGGTCCGCATGTTTAATCCTTTGCGGAATGGATATACGAATGCGGAAAGCACACGGAAGACAAAATGTCATGCCTTACCCGCACATCTGCTTCACCTGCACTGTCCAGGTTCTGGCATTGTATGTTATAGCCACCTTCCCATGTTGAAAGAACGAGCTGTAAAAAAAATTGAAATAAATTAAGTACATATAGATTTTTAGAATTATGTAAGCATACTCTTTAGCTAATAAATTATATTGCAAAGCACAGAGAAAAAAAAAAACAGCATCTTTCACATAAAGGTGTCCAACAAAATGTCCCTATTACTTTATCTCTTATATTGTAAAAATTTCTGTCCGTCTGTCTAGATGTTCTTTATGCGCGACCAAACGACTGGACCGATCTTCAACAAATTTGGCACACAGGTACATCAGGTGTACGGGGAGGTTTTAGACCGGGTCTCAGCTCTCAGGTAGGACGTACCGTTCCTGAGATATTCCCAAAAAATCACCCGCATATAGCCAATACAAGCCAGCAAGCCTTTCACTTAAATCCGAAATGCCATTTACATGGTCACACGTCACTTATCAGCCAATATAAGCTTGCAGTCCTACTCCAGGTTGCCATAACAACTGATCACAGGTTTTAGCAGTTCGCAGGTCCTTAAATATTCAGTCATATGACGAATGACGTTACAACTACACTGCTAAATTCATGGGGGGCAGGGGCCACTATTAAACTGACAGGTTCTGTGGAGTTCACTGTTAAAGGGGCGGGCACTGTGGAGGTCACTGTTAAAGGGGTGGCCACTATGAAGGTCACTGTTGGAGATCCTGATGTTAGGGGCAGTCACTGCGGAGGTCACTGTTAAAGGGGCAGGCACTGCGGAGGTCACTGTTAAAGGGGCAGGCACTGTGGAGGTCACTGTTAAGGGGGTGGGCACTGTGGAAGTCACTGTTAAAGAAGCAGGCACTGAGGAGGTCAATGTTAAAGAAGCGGCCACTGTGGAGGTCAATGTTAAAGGGGCGGCCACTCTGGAGGTCATTGTTAAAGCGGTGAGTACTGTAGAGGTCACTGTTATGGGGGATACTGTTGATATCTTTTTACAACACACAAAAACATGAAATCAAAGATACCTGTGTGAAGCCGGGTCCTTCTGCTAGTCTCTTATATTATGAAAATGAGTTTGTCTGTCTGTCCCGACGTCTGTATATTATTTTACACTGTAATATTGATGTCAGATGCCGAAATCAGCTTTGAACGCGACATCTGAGGGGTACAATGATTGGTACAATCGCCGTTCCCCGTCATTGGACCCACTACTTACAAAAGAAATGCGCTTCGGGACTAGGTACTGTGATTTGTCACAAAGCTAATTTTTTGGTAAAATTTGGCGAAGCAGCCGAATCGAATTTTCCAATACTTCGCTCATCACTATTTGTTAATGATGGGAAGAAACATTTTAATTAGCGATGAGTGAATTTCAGGTTATGAAATTTGTTCATGCTTCGTTTACTGGTAAAATGTGAATTGCGTTATGGATTCCGTTACCATGGACCATAACACAATTCTATGACGGAATGCCTTTAGAGGCATTCCATTATAATAGAAGGCTATGGGCTGCAAAATGGATCCGTCTCGTTTCCGTTATGCAGGAGAAGACTCCCCTGCATAACGGAAACAGGACGGATCCGTTTTGCGGCCCATAGACTTCTATTATGACAGAATGGATAACGGAATGCCTCTAAAGGCATTCAGTTATAGAATTGCGTTATGTTCCATAGTAATCTCTAATTTTAATCATCGGGAGACTACAGTGTGATACGGGGGAGGTTTTTTTAAATAAAAAGGACAATAGCTATCACTTTCTGGTAAGAGTACAGCAAGTACAGTATGACGAGGCTCTCTCGTAATAGGGATGTATTGTCAGAAAAGGAGTCATTAAATGTTTTTTTATTATAAAAATATTTTTAGTTTTAAAATATTTTGTTTAAATATAGTTTTGTGTTTAAAAAAAAATATATTCCAGTCTTCACACTGGCCTCTAAAGCAAGCACAATATGCTGATACTGTTTTCCGTTCCGTTCTCTGTTTTACTATATATTGAAGCATAACATTAGGAAATAAATATCATCATTTTTAGAGCGTCTGTATAACTGCTCTCTTGTGTTGTTGGAAGCCTTGGTATGGCAATATAACTACACACAGATAACACTATACAGGTTCCTTTTAATGGCGGAGAAATCCATGGTGGTGGCTTTCTGATATCTCGCAATATCATCTGGATGCTCCTATATGACTGCTCAAGCAAAGTCTGCTCCTCATTATGGCACGACCCCTTTAAATTCTAGTTACAGTCCCACTACTATAAAACGTCCTGAATACAGAGATAACATTTGCATGCTATAAAAATAGTTCTTCCCTCTTCATTGAGAGGAAACAGTCTGTGCCTAAGCTGGCATTTATCCCTGTATTCATGGGCATCTGACCTTTGGCACACATAGCATTACTCCTAGAAACAGCCAGACTATGAGACCGCGGCACAGAACTTGTTCATGCTCTGCATGTAGCACTGAGGGCTGCTGCTGGGTGTAAGAAGAATCAAGCCAATCCTTTTCTGTCTCTCGGCCTGGAGTAACAGTATCTTTAGTCAATTCTCTAGAAGGCTTCAAACGCACAAGCGGCTTGTAATATAAGACTCTGTATGAAAATAAAGTACTACTGCCAGTTGATTTCTTTGAAAAATGTGTAAAACACATGTGAGGCTTTGGCCACTCTTCACCCAGCACCGGACTACTACCACCAGTATTCACAAGGGCATATCCTAATTATGGATTCTGCACAGGGCCATGATTAGCATGGACATGACAACTCCTTATATTCTGCAAGTCCAGACAGTGTACACACTTTTCTTTAAAAAAAAATATATTTTTTTACCGCTTTAGTGTTTTCTATATTTAGATTTTTTTTTTTCCACACAACTCTGGCTCCGTAGAAATGAATGGGGCTTGTGTGAAAAACAAAAAGCATCCAGATACAATGTGTTTGATGGTTACTAGGAGATGTAGATTGTTTTTCTTCACACTAGTTAAAAACTGAAATACTGAACACAATCGCAGACAAAACTGATGGAACTTCAGTTTTTCAGTGAACAGATCCTAACTCCTTCCGTATCACTCATGTGAAATAAGCCTAAGGCCTCTTTCACACGAGTGAGTTTTCTGTCCAGGTGCGATGCGTGAAGCAAACACATAGCGCCCGCACTGAATCCTCACCCATTAATTTCAATGAGTCTATGCACATGAGCTTTGTTTTTCACGCATCATTTCTGCGTTCAGGAAAAATCTCAGCATGTTCTATATTGTGCGTTTTTCATGCAGCTCTGACTCCATAGAAGTGAATGGGGCTTGTGTGAAAAACAGATTGCAATGAGTTTTTTACTGATGGTTGCTAGGAGATGTAGTTTGTAATTCTTCAAAAACTGATTGCACCCGCGTGGAAAAAACTGAAACACTGAACGCAATTGCATACAAGACTAACTGAACTTGGGTGCAAAACCATCAGTTTTTTCCTGAACAGATCCTGACACAATCCGTATTGTTCGTGTGAAACTGGCCTAAGATGCATGTTTTGGTCCCTTGAGGGTTATTTCAAATTGTTTAATGCTCTGGGTTCTGCATTTTTCCCGTGGACTTCTCTATAGAAAAAAAAAAAGTAAAAAAAATACAAGTAAAAACTTGTGTAACTATAAGATGCCATCCCCAAAAATGCTTGTAAATAATGCATGAATTTCTCTTGTCAAGAAAAAAAGCCATGGCATGGCTTCAGTCTCAAAGGGATTTTCCAGAACTTTAAAGGGAACCCGTCATCAACTTTATGCTGCCCATACTAACGGCAGCATAAAGCAGAGATAGGTTAGTTGATTTTAGCAGTCTGTCATTTATAAGTTAAAACTAAGTGGTTGCCGAGAACCAACATCATAATCATTGCAGAACGGACCTGGAAAAGAGTCACGACCAACTGAGAAGAGTCCTGGTTATTCATGGATTCCTGCTCTCCTGCCCACCTGCTGATGACTGACAGTCTTCTACATAGTTTTCTCCCTTTCTTTCTAGAAGAGAACTGCCAATCATCAGCAGATGGTCGGGGAGAGCAGGAGATTAGGAATAACCAGGACTCTTCTCAGGTAGATTTGACTCTTTTCAAGGCCTGTGCTGCAATGATTATGATGCTGGTTCTCAGCAACCACTTACTTTTAGCTCATAAGTGACACACCGCTGGGATCATCATTTCTGTCACTATTTTATGCTACCTTCAGTGAGGTCAGCATAAAGTTGATGACAGGTTCACTTTAAGGCCTGTTTCAGACGAGTGTGTAAGCGTGATATCCTGTTATGACACTGTTCATTTCACAGGAGCACACGGCTTTGTAATGATTTATAATGCTGTGCGTCTCTGCATGACCTGTATCTACTAAATTATACTGCCAGCATTATATCAGTATGACTGTAGAAATAAGTTCATGCAGAGACTAACGGCATTATAAACCATTACAATGTTGTGTGCTCCTGTGAAATGAGCAGAGTCCATAACAGTAAATCATGCTCACACACGGAGCGTGAGTTCCACACAGGACATGCTTGTCTCAAACTAATATTGATAACCAATCCTTAAAATAGGTAATCAATATCAGATCGCCAGGGCTATTACAATACTGGTGAACACTGCTAGAATAGAAGGCAGAAGGAATGAGCTGAGCACGGTGGAGAACTGATTGTAGATGTCCTCAACGGAACTGTTAGACCAGGAGGTAAGGTAAAGTAAAAGTCCAACAAGGAGTAAGAACTGTCTGGTAAAGTTCTCAGGGGGCAGGAGGCTGGAAAAAGTTAAAATACTCAAGCAATGTTTGCATAAGGCCTCATGCACACGACCGTTGTGTGCATCCGTGGCCGTTGTGCCATTCTCCGTTTTTTTTTCGTGGACCCATTGACTTTCAATGGGTCCGTGGAAAAATCGGAAAATGCACCGTTTGGCAGCCGCATCCGTGATCCGTGTTTCCTGGCTGTGAAAAAAATAGGACCTGTCCTATTTTTTTCACGGCCAACGGTTCACGGACCCATTCAAGTCAATGGGTCCGTGAAAAATCACGGATGCACACAAGATTGTCATCTGCGTCCGTGATCCGTGTCTGTTTTTTCCTATCATTTCAATGGCAAACTTGACTTAGATTTTTTTTTCAATTTTCATGTCCGTGGATCCTCCAAAAAACAAGGAAGACCCACGGACGAAAAAACGGTCACGGACCTACGGACCCCGTTTTTGCGGACCTTAAAAAAAAAAAAAAACGGTCGTGTGCATAAGGCCTAAACTGCATGGACTGAAATAGTCCCAAACAGGAAGCAAAATGGTTCCCATTCCACACAATATTGGCCTTTGTGAGTAAGGGCAAGTAACAGGGCAACCAGCAGCATCCAGTGGTAAGTAGTGGAAGTGCAGCACCATTCCTCAAGGTGTAAAACAGCAGTCTCTAGTTGTCAATTAGCAGACGACAACAGATTCCTTACAAGAGGCCACAAAACATCAGAAGACAACAAAGCTCCATACACTGTGTAGTGCAGCACAGCCCCATACAAGTGAATGAGCAAAAGCTGCAGTAACCAGGCAAAAAGACTTGCGCAGTGTGTGGAGCTGTGCCTGGTTGGGGTGTTCTGCGGCCCCTGGCATCAGCTGACCAGCAGAGGTACCGGGAGTTGGACTCAGGGGCATAGCTATAAGGGGTGCAGAGGTAGCAGTTGTTACCGGGCCCCGGAGCCTGAGGAGGCCCAAAGACACTTGTGCCACCTAAAAAGACCCCAATATTATAGAAAGTGCTTGATGGTCAAGTTACACTCTGGCTGGAGGGAAGAGGTTAGGTCAATAATATGGCGGGGGATCGGTGCCATTTCAATTTTTGTCTCAGGCAGCACGAAGGCTATGTACTTTTCTGGCCACAAAGCACTGAGGGAAGGGGGGGGGGGGCTTAAGCTGAACTCTTGCACCAGGGCCCATGAGCCTTTAGCTACGTACCGGGCTTCACAACACTATGCTAGGCAGAGACTTCCACCTAGCAGGGAGCCCAGTGATGTCACCTGCTCAAGTGGGCGGTTTATAGTGCTGTTCTGGGCGGTTTTAGACTCGAGTATCGCCTCCACCTAGCATAGTGTTGTGAAGCCCAGTACGTCACGGAATCACAACAAACAGCATTGCGCTGCTCGATGCAGTAGAAGGCAAGGGGGAGCAACGGAGCAAGAAATGCTCCAATGCTCCTATCCTACATGGTAAAACAGTTTGTTAAAAGAAGAAAAAACTGCTGTATAGAAAATAGGATTTGACTATTGAGTGTAGTTGTTCTTGCCCCTTTTCAGGTATATGATGGACCTTCCACATCAGTGATTTATGAGGTTATGTGGGATACAATTAAACTCCATGTAGAAAAAAACATTCTTATGAGGCACTTCTGGATTCACCCCTTAGAGAAGCTCTGGGTTTTATGAAAGGAATGACTCGGGGTTTATAGAGGAATGCTCTGTAAATGTCCTTGTATTATACGTATCACTCTGCATGGCCCCTTCCTGCTGGAAATCAGTTAGCACATCTCATATTCTCCCCGCTGACCTGCATTGACCTTGAATGTCACCATTTGTACCAGAGAAATCACTGATGTAAGAGTAAATGAATACTACCTATGGCAGCTCGCCCAGCTCTCATACCTTTGTAACTAGCTATGGCTTCCAGCCTGGCACAGAACTTAGTGAGATGAACCATGTACTTAGCTAAGCAAATAACGGCAGGACCATTTCTTTTCAACTGCAAAGAAGGTGAACTTGGGGTCCTGCAGATGAACTGATATTATAGTGGTTGTGGAAGATTCAAGGGGTTTTAGCAAACCTCCCCACTTGGCCGGACCTGTAAAGGGAAGCTTACTTATCTGTCTCCCCGCTCCTTCTCCTGGCCAGCAATGCTCTGCTGGACTCCCTTGCTGTAAACATCCGGTTTGACTTCACCTGCAGCCAAATCACTGGTTATGGTGGTGACCGGTTCCCCTTACGCCATAACAAATGGTCACATGACGCAAGGAGAACTGGTCGCTGACACAGCCAGTGATTGGCTGAAGTGATATCAAACTGGATATTTGCAGCGAGGGAGCCCAGCAGAGCATCACTGGCCAGGAGAAGAAGGAGCGGGGAGCCAGCGCCAGGAGCAGGTAAGTAAGCTTCCCTTTACAGGTCTGGCCAAGGGGGACTAATTTATTTAAATCGGTAACGTGAACTCAAAATAATGAAGTTCTAGGATATAAAAAGTCTGGGATAAATATACTGTATGTGCAATACATGTATGTCATGTAATATGATATTGTATTATGTCACATGTGTCTGATACACCCCTACCTAACCATGCTTCACGAATATACAGCCGTTTGCAGAGCGCCATTTTCCATAACTGATGTATATGTACAGTCCCTCCTCCACCAGCGAGTGGACAAGCATAGGTATCACTGTAACTAACAGTCACTGGTTCGGGTGCTGACACTGGGACCTGACTGGGTCTGAGCACTCAATCACTTCTGGCCCACACCATATGAATTAATGGGCTGATAGCCTGGTCCCTGTGCCTGATGTCACAGGGATCCTTTATATATATATATATATATATATATATATATATATATATATATATATATAATGAGAGAGAGAGATCTCTAGTAACTGTTACCATTTATCTGTGATATGCAAAGAGGTATCTCCAAGAAAGAGAACCATCTCGCCAGCGCCAGTCAAGATCTGACTTTCCAACAAGCAATGGGTTTTGACAAGGCTTTTTTGAAAGTCAGATCTTAACTCATAGGGAGCCACTTCAAATAGGTGGCACTGGTGAGATGGTTCTCTTTCTTGGGAGATACCTCTTCGCATATTCATTTCCCATGGAGCATTGCCAATAAGTTTTCGTACCGTGGAGCACTTCCAGTAAGTCTCCGTACAGGACTGATCACTTTAAGGAGATTTAGTACCCTGCCTGGTCAGTGATCTGTAAATGGGGACAGCAGCAGTTCAACTCTGCCCCATAGTAACAAAAAAATACAATTAATTGGTATCCAGTGTAATTTACACCTTTTTTTGCTTATTTTACTCATTATTCGGTCAAATTCTGTGAGCAGCAGCAACTTGTCACACGAGACAATCGAGCACCTACATCTCCCAAGATGCACTGCCATCAGCTCTTATTAAAGTGTATTTTCATCTAACGCTACCTATTGTTTGGCTATGCCACCAATGTCAGGTAAGTGTGGTCACAGCTATGAGATCTGCTCCTATCTCCAGAAAGGGACCCCCAAAGTGAAGCAGAGTGCATTAGCTCGGCTATTTACGGAACTCCCACAGAGGTGAATAGAGAGGTGGCGTGCATTTGTGGTTTGCTCTTCATTCACTTCTATGGGAGTTTCGGAAATAGCTGAGCGTGCTCGCTCAGCTATTTTCAGAACTCCCATATAAGTGAATGGAGAGCAAACTCGCACACGGGATATGCTCTCCTTAACTTTGGGGGACTCGTTCTGGAGATAGGTGTGGGTCCCGATCTGACTGGTGGCATACCCTAGCAATATGCCACCTATGTACGAGATAGGACTAACCCTTTAACTCCTCACCGCGCAAGTGCATCCACTGCTCTATTCACTTCTATGGAGCTGACTGAAATAGCCTAGCCAGTGCTCTGCTATTTTTGGCACTCCCATAGAAATTAATGGAGTGATGCCACACAGGCGAAGTCCACTCTCTTCAACTTTGAGGGCTCCATTCTAGAGACAGATTTGGGTCTCACCTCTGGGACCAGCACCTATCAGACATTGGTAGCGTATCCTAACGATATGCCACCGATGTATGAAATGGGCAAACCGCTTTAAGGCCTCAAGCACATAATTTTATCTATATATTGTGGTCTGCAACCCACAGATCCACAAAATACTGATACCTTCTGTGTGTTGTTTTGATATATAAACCTATGGTAACTGTTGTATGAGTAAATTACATCAAAAATCCCACTAAACGGTCTCAGTTATTCTAATCCGCATTATTCTCACCCCCATTGCTACAAATGACTATACAGACCAAAATAGGACATGTTCTATAATTTTCAGAAGGGACACATGGATGAGAGATATGCATGAATCTTTAGTAAAAGGAATGGGGTCCTGGAGTTCTGTTTTAACAGCAGTTAGGAGTCTCATTAGTAACATTTTCCTCACATTAGCTATGAAATAGATTTATTGAATGGACACTTTTAAGTGGGTCTTTGTCTACTTTGCAAATGGATTAGTACATGCTTCTCTTTTCATCTGCATTCATTTCCTATCTTGGTGGAAATTGCTAGTACAGAATGCTCTATGTGTTTTCTGGACAAAAGATTATTGAATTAAAACCGACCCAGAGGTCACATCATTGTGCAAAAAATGTTCAAACTATTTAAATGAGAAATCTGTACACAACATAAAAATGAAGTCCATTTTGTCTAGTTTGCTGTTCACGCTGTTTTGTCACAAAGACACAGTAAGATATTTGGAAAATTCATCTCAGCATAACTCTAGCACACATAAATTACCGTGTGAACCCGAGCCTGAAATCCTGAATGTTACAAAGTGTCTGATGTCGAACGGACCTGGCTCAATCGGCTTCAAATCATTAATTACAGATGCAGTGCGGCAAACGCAGGTGAACCACATGCGGGTACCACAGCTCAGCACGTGTAATAGCATCTTGAAGGTCCACAACATAAAAAAAAACGCTACACCTAAAGACTCGTCATGCCATATTAAGAAAGGGGTCCTGAAAGCATAAACATCGGGGTCTTACAAAGTGACTATTATACACTCCGAATCTGTTGATTTGCTTTTGATACCACTGAGCACCAAATATAGTGAACAGTAATGCCAAGAGGCAGTTTTCATGAAGATGAGAATGGTTGTCACAACTGTTATATCTGGTACTAGATTTACATTTTAAGAATAGGCAAAGAAAGTCTGGCACCTTAGACTCCACCTTCGCAAAAACATTAAATGCTATGATATGGAAGAAGAAAAAAAATAAAATAAATCAAGACTCCACTGCAGTCTTTGTTCAAGTGACTGCTGACCCACAGTGGTCAAGAGACACCGTAGTTAAGGACAGGCAGAGTTTGTGTGATCCAATAGCGTCTGAGGTCAAGGCAGGCGGCTCAGGGTCATAACAGAGATCAGGCAGAGGTCAAGTCATGCAGCATAGGCTCAAATCCAGGAAACAGGCAGAAGTCGGTACGCAGGCTGATGAACCTAGATACAGCACACCTTTGCAGGACAGTAGCAAACTAGAACCAACTGATAAATTTCCTGAAGGGGAAGGTGCGTTTGGCTGGGAAGATGAGGACGTGCACATACTAGCTAATAAGAAACCGAGAGGGCGTGAACGCGCATCCTATGCACAAAGTAAGACATTCTTGCATGGGAGGAATAGCAAAGTTACTCTGTAGGCAAAGCCCATCGGGAAGCAGGATTGGGTGGCCAGTGGGTCTCAGCTGCCAGAACCCAGAAGGGCAAAGCTGACCAGACCAACAGCCGTGCCCACTGGGAGGAACAGAGTGGCGACAGGTACGGAATGCCGCCATAACAAGACTACATTTAGGAAGCAAATAAACTATTCACTGCAAATGTGTTACTAGCCAACTGGTCATTCTCACCCACAAAGCTATCCACAGTGCTACACCCCGCTACATGTCCTCTCATTTCTGTCTACCACCCTACCCATGCTGTACGATCTGCAAATAATTTACAACTAAGATCCACCATAATCCAAACCTCTCTCTCCTGAGCTGCACCAGTTCTCTGGAAAGTCCTACCCCAAGCAATTAGGTTCATTCACAACATCCACAGTTTTAGGCACTACCTAAAAACACATCTGTTTAGGATGGCCTATCGAACCCCCTAATCGAACTCTTCCCATAACTCTCCCCCCTTCAACATGATTTTTCTGAACCTCATCCACCATCAAACACTATCTACCACACCCTATGCCCTGAGAAGCACTACAGATATTGGCTGGTAACTGGCTCATGTATCTTTATATCTACTCCACTATTGTGATAAGATGGCCAGATCATTGTACAAAACAAGCACTTTTTACCTTTTGTCACCCTTATCCAGGGGTGCACTTAGCCTTTCTGCTGCCTGAGGTGAAAACTGAAACGGTGCCCCCCCCCCCCCCTTCCCCATGCCAATTACCTAAAATATAAATACATACAGAACTATATATTTGTATGCACAATTTTGCTTCATCTTGAACCCTTTTCCCAGGCTACCTCTAGTCTTCTAGGTGAATCTAAAATTTAAAAAACTATTTATGTAAACCAGGCAGTTACGAGTGCTCATGTGCAACCACTGTACTAACAGCAAGAGAGAACATTCATGCTTTTAATACGGATGGCCTCCTACACAATGTGGTCAGAAGATGGACATATCAATTGCCTTTAGGTAATTTACATAATCTAATCGTCAGAATTTTTACTCCTGAAACTCGACAAATTCCACTCATTTTTACAATAAGGAAATTAAGTGATGCAAAATAGGCTAGCCACTTACCTCTATCAACATGTACAAGGACAGCAAAGTGACTGCTAAATTGTAAACAATTAAGTGACCCCTGAGAGAGAATGGTGGTCTGTTCTTCATATATTTGGTCCCCAACCATATAGAAAGGAAGTAGAGGATGGTCAAAGAAAATGTGGGAAGGTAGGAGTCCAGCATAAACCATCCTCTAACCCTGGGATCTGGAAAGATACAGGAGATAATGAGACTCTAATATACTTACAGTGATAGAAAGCTATAAGCACTAAATTGTGTTTCTATTCTTAGGCTACTTTCACACTAGCGTTCATGGGTCCGTTCGTGAGCTCCGTTTGAAGGAGCTCACGAGCGGACCCAAACGCCTCCGTCCAGCCCTGATGCAGTCTGAATGGAGCGGATCCGCTCAGACTGCATCAGTCTGGCGGCGTTCAGCCTCCGCTCCGCTCGCCTCCGCACGGACAGGCGGACAGCTGAACGCTGCTTGCAGCGTTCAGCTGTCCGCCTGGCCGTGCGGAGGCGAGCGGATCCGTTTAGACTTACAATGTAAGTCAATGGGAACGGATCCGCTTGAAGATGTCACCCTATGGCTCAATCTTCAAGCGGATCCGTCCCCCATTGACTTTACATTGAAAGTCTGAACGGATCCGCTCAGGCTGCTTTCACACTTTTTCTAAGTTATTAATGCAGACGGATCCGTACTGAACGGTGCCTCCGTCTGCATTAATATGATCGGATCCGTTCAGGACGGATCCGATCAAGCACAAGTGTGAAAGTAGCCTTACATGTAAAATACTTATCTGAAGTAAACAGTCATAGTACAATTAGAAACAGATAATTAAAAAAATATTTATATTACTTCTAATAAAGATAAATACATTGATGGAGAGGTAATATTCCTCGCTGAAATACTTGGAGCAGATCTGTCACCTGAATGCAGTGTCCCTCTGCTACAGCAGTGGTTCCCCTACAATTTTGATACATACGCTGTAAAAAGATTGCATATGCATTTTCTGACTAAAAAGGTAGATAACAGTTAATAGGATGCAATTACCAGCCACTAGGTGGGGCTGTATACCTCTACCCATAGGGAGGAAGAGTTAGAACAGTCTAGAGGCAGAGAGAGTGTGTGTGGATAATAGATTAATTGTACAGTCGTGGCCGAATGTTTTGAGAATGACACAAATATTAGTTTTCACATAGTTTACTGCTTTTAGATCTTTGTTTCAGTTGTTTCTGTGATGTAGTGAAATATAATTACACGCACTTCATACATTTCAAAGGCTTTTATTGACAATTACGTGACATTTATGCAAAGAGTCAGTATTT
The DNA here is from genome assembly GCF_014858855.1 of Bufo gargarizans. Lineage (NCBI taxonomy): Eukaryota > Metazoa > Chordata > Amphibia > Anura > Bufonidae > Bufo > Bufo gargarizans. The sequence goes on from NC_058084.1 coordinate 326,818,622, forward strand.
GCAGTGTTGGCCCTTCTTTTTCAGGACCTCTGCGATTCGACTGGGCATGCTCTCAATCAACTTCTTGGCCAATTCCTGACTGATAGCAACCCATTCTTTCATAATCACTTCTTAGAGTTTGTCAGAATTAGTGGGTTTTTGTTTGTCCACCCGGCTCTTGAGGATTGACCACAAGTTCTTCAATGGGATTAAGATCTGGGGAGTTTCCAGGCCATGGACCCAAAATGTCAACGTTTTGGTCCCGAGCCACTTGATTATCACTTTTGCCTTATGGCACGGTGCTCCATCGTGCTGGAAAATGCATTGTTCTTCACCAAACTGTTGTTGGATTGTTGGAAGAAGTTGCTGTTGGAGGGTGTTTTGGTACCATTCTTTATTCATGGCTGTATTTTTGGGCATAATTGTGAGTGAGCCCACTCCCTTGGATGAGAAGCAACCCCACACATGAATGGTCTCACAATGCTTTACTGTTGGCATGACACAGGACTGATGGTAGCGCTCACCTTTTCTTCTCCGGACAAGCCTTTTTCCTGATGCCCCAAACAATCGGAAAGAGGCTTCATCTGAGAATATTACTTTGCCCCAGTCCTAAGCAGTCCATTCACCATATTTTCTGCAGAAGATCAATATGTCCCCGATTTTGGGAGAGAAGTGGCTTCTTTGCTGCCATTCTTGACACCAGGCCATCTTCCAAAAGTTTTCGCCTCACTGTGCGTGCAGATGCGCTCACACCTGCCTGCTGCCATTCCTGAGCAAGCTCTGCACTGGTGGCACTCCGTGCCCGCAGCTGAATCCTCTTTAGGAGACGATCCTGGCGCTTGCTGGACTTTCTTGGACGCCCTGAAGCCTTCTTAACAAGAATTGAACCTCTTTCCTTGAAGTTCTTGATGATCCTATAAATTGTTGATTGAGGTGCAATCTTAGTAGCCACAATATCCTTGCCTGTGAAGCCATTTTTATGCAACGCAATGATGGCTGCACGCGTTTCTTTGCAGGTCACCATGGTTAAGAATGGAAGAACAATGATTTCAAGCATCACCCTCCTTTTAACAGGTCAAGTGTGCCATTTTAACCCAATCAGCCTGACATAATGATCTCCAGCCTTGTGCTCGTCAACATTCTCACCTGAGTTAACAAGACGATTACTGAAAGTATCTCAGAAGGTCCTTTAATGACAGCAATGAAATGCAGTGGAAAGTTTTTTGGTGATTAAGTAAATTTTCATGGCAAAGAAGGACTACGCAATTCATCTAATCACTCTTCATAACATTCTGGTGTATATGAAAATTGCTATTATAAAAACTTAAGCAGCAACTTTTCCAATATTTATGTGATTCTCAAAACTTTTTGCCACGACTGTAGACACAGTGGACGTCTGGATAGTGATAAGTCTAGATGCAGGGATATTTTTGGGACGCATACCAGTGCCAAAAGGAGGTGCGAGTAGAAGCCCTGTGGAGATAAACTGCTTAAGCAGAAGCTTATAGACTCCATAGCAGATATCGTTCAGAAAGAGAAAGGCTTCTGGCTCTGGACAAAACTAAAGGGCAGAATCCTGAAATGCACGCCATACTACAACCTGCTAAGGAAACCTGTAGTAACATAAACTGTGTTTATGGCAACCTGTGAAAAAGGTGCAGAGATTAGTTTGACATTGGGGATGTTCAGGATGTTTATGCTTAAGGTAGAAGTGCAGTGTGAGGAAAATAGTCTTAAAGAGACATATTTGCCTATTAACTATTACTGCAGCCATGTAACCCGTAAGAACTGTGGAAATTGCATTTGTGTAAGAACTGCGAGTCCATGGATGCTGAGAACTATAACTGATGTACCTGAACTTGAATCTTCAGTAAAGAACTGCAAAACCTGCCTCATCATTGCCTCCACTGCTACAGGAGACCCTGCCTTGCACCTCACAATTCATCACCATAAAGGGCACCGCAAAACACCATCAGGCAGAAGAACCTGAGAACCAACCCTAAAGGGGCACATCACTGCATGGCCCAGAGTGCATATTAACTACAACCACCATACTTGCTACTATCACTCCTATCCTCTCCTCTGCTGGGCTCGCTGCATGATTATACTCTTCTGAGGGACCCACTCTCCTATAAGCCCAAATGGCCCCAAAAAATATTGAGTAATAGGAGAAATCAAACAATAATGCAGATGTAGTTATCAGTCCACTATATTCATGAAAATTGGCTGCTGTGTAGCTACAATTACAGCAGTCCATCACTATATGCTCACAAGGGCATGAATATGGAGGACTGATCACTTCTATTAGCCAAATTGTACAATATACGTAAAATAATGATATCATTAGCTGTGAGAATCCAAGGAAATGCTCCAATGCTCCAATGCTCCACTCCTACATGGTAAAGGAATGAAGGGGGGCTTATATCCGGGGTCAGCCCTGAACTCGGACAATCTCTTTAATGTTGTAGGGAGTGCTTGTTTGTGGGAAGCAGCTCTCCAGGAAGTTCTGACCTGACTCCTGTGGGTCATTTGCATACAGGACCCAGGGGTTAAATTTTTATTTATTTTTTTACTTATGCTTATGGCACATATTTAGCAAAATGGGAATAATATTTTCTGCAGTAAAATACATATGTACTTGCTAGAGATCATAGGTCCTCTTAATAGCAGTTTGCAATGAAGATCCAGATAGGTGTTACTAGTCGAGCGTGTTGCAGTCTGACACTGGCAGCACTTATTGGATAGTTCCAGTGCAGGGACACACCCCCCCCCCCCCCCCAACTGGTAACACCCGTCTGGACCTTCATTGCAAACTGCTAGCAATTCATTAGTAGCTTCTAGTAGAAATAAAAAAGGAATGGCATATCATAGATTCATAAGAATATATGCTTAGATTTGTTATTATGAGAGTGCAAGTTGTTGCGATGACAGACATGACAGGAGAGCTTACAGGTCCTCCTTAAATGCCAATTTATTTTCAGCTTACTTACCCCTTGGGCCAAACAAATAATCCACAAATGCATTTACTTCTCGGTCTAGTGTCTGTATGTGATCCTGAAAAAGAAGAAAAAGATATTAATTATATTTGTATATATTATTACATAATATACAATATATATATATATATATATATATATATATATATATATATATATATATATATTGTAAGGGATCGCTCTCTCCCTCAGGGGTCAGCAATGACAGACTTCTCATCAAACAGGGGGTTTTCAAGCTCAAACGTTGCTTTATTTGTCACACAGCACATCACACTTCCAAGTTTGGCATCACTTGGCACAATGAAGTCGCAACTTCACCTCACAATGTGTTACATCAACACCAAACAATAAACCCTTGCCCGGCTAGGCACTCACTATACAAGGGGCTCCCTAACTCACTTCTAGGACAGTGTTCACACTGCAGTATTTGGCTTTGGTGTCACAGCCTCCTAGCTGTGACCAGTGCAACCCACCAGTCCTCCTGGAAGAAGCAGCGAAATACCTTTGGGGGGGGGATATGGTCCAGCAGTCCTCCTGACTCTGACCATGCAATCCCTCTCTTTTTCAGGCGTCGCTATGTCGCCCCGACTCAGGCTTCCTCAGCCTTGTGGCCGCCCAGCCTTCCTGGCTGGAACCACAAAGAACCTCTGCAGGCTTCCTTCTTAATCCCCTCCTCAGTCTCCCACTCTGAGGATTGCTTTATCCCCAAGTGATCATCGCACCTGGCCTCATCTAAGGCCAGGTAATCGTGGGGAAAACACAGCAAATCATACCATACATCTCCTCTAATAGGTTTCCTGCACCATTCTAGGAGACACATATCTTCCCTCCTCATATATGAGGCCTATCACTGCATCACGAGATATATATATATATATATATATATATACACATATATACATACAGTAGTCCCTCAAGATACAATATTAATTGGTTCCAGGACGACCACTGTATGTTGAAACCGTTGCAAGTTGAGTAATTGGTTCCAAAGCCCCAAAATGTCATCCAACATAAGAGAATATAAAGATTTAAGAAAAATAAGCAGATAACTAAGGCTACTTTCACGCTAGCGTTTAATATTTTCCAGTACTGAGATCCATCATAGGGTCTCAATACCGGAAAAAAAAATGCTTCCGTTTTGTCCCCATTCATTGTCAATAGAGACAAAATGTAACTGAACAGAACGGAGTGCTCCAAAATACATTCCGTTCCATTCTCAGACCAGAGAGCAAACCGCAGCATGTTGCGGTTTTCTTTCCGTCCTGGGATGTGGAGCAAGACGGATCCAGCATGACCGCCAATGGTGACGGATCCGTTTTCTCTGACACAATAGAAAACAAATTCGTCCCCCATTGACTTTTAATGGAGTTCTTAACAGATGCAGTTGGTTGTATTATCAGTAGGGAAGCTTTTTGCTGAACCCTGCCGGATCCAGCAAAAACGCTAATGTGAAAGTAGCCTAAGAGAGATAAAACAAGTCCTTACATATCATAGTCAGGAATAGCTGTTAAATAGCATCTAATGCAGCTATTATACCGGAGAAGTGTCCTTGATTGGTTGGATCTGAGTCTGAGGCATTGTATGTTGAGTCTGGTTTAAACTTACGATGGGTCAGAAAAGACCATTGTATGTTGAAAATATTGTATCCTGAGGCCATTGTATCTTGAGGAATTTTATATATCTATATATATATATATATATATATATATACACATACATACATATACACACACACACACACACACACACACACAGTCCTGATCAAAAGTTTAAGACCACTTGAAAATTGGCAATAAAATCATATTTAGCATGGCTGGATCTTAACAAGGTTCCAAGTAGAGCTTCAACATACAACAAGAAGAAATGGGAGTGAGACAAAACATTTTTTGAGCATTCAATTTAATGAAAACAACGAATAAACTGAAACAGGCTGTTTTTCAGCTGATCAAAAGTTTAGGACCACTCCTCCAAAAAAAAAAAAAAAAAAAAAACCCCCAAAACAGAAATCCAACTTCCAAACATGAACTCAGTATTGAGTAGCTCCGCCGTTATTGTTTATCACTTAAAAAATTTGTTTCGGCATGCTTGATGCAAGCGTTTCCATGAGGTGAGTGGGAACATTTCTCCAAGTGGTGAAGACGGCCGCACAAAGGCCATCTACTGTCTGGAACTGTTGTCCATTTTTGTAAACTTCCCTTGCCATCCATCCCCAAAGGTTCTCAATTGGATTTAGATCAGGGGAACACGCAGGATGGGCCAAAAGAGTGATGTTATTCTCCTGGAAGAAGTCTCTTGTCCTACAGGCATAGTGTACTGTAGCGTTGTCCTGTTGAAAAACCCAGTCGTTACAACACAGACGAGGGTCCTCAGTCATGAGGAATGCTCTCTGCAACATCTGGACATAGCCAGCGGCCGTTTGACGCCCCTGCACTTCCTGAAACTCCATTGTTCCACTGAAGGAAAAAGCACTCCAGACCATTATGGCGCCCCCTCCACTGTGGCGCGTAGAAAACATCTCAGGTGGGATCTGCTTGTCATGCCAGTAACGTTGGAAACCATCAGGACCATCAAGGTTAAATTTTTTCTCATCAGAGAATAAAACTTTCTTCCACCTTTGAATGTCCCATGTTTGGTGCTCTCTTGCAAAGTCCAAACAAGCAGTTCTGTGGCGTTCAAGGAGACGAGGTCTTTGAAGACGTTTTTTGTTTTTGAAGCCCTTCAGTCTCAGATGCCGTCTGATGGTTATGGGGCTGCAGTCAGCACCAGTAAAGGCCTTAATTTGGGTCAAGGATCGTCCAGTGTCTTGACAGACAGCCAATTGGATCCTCCGGCTCAGTGCTGATGACATTTTTTTGGGTCTTCTACTTGACTTTTTTTGTTCCATAACCCTCAGGATCATTTAGCGCTGTGAGAGACCCTGCTTATGCAGTTCAACAACCCGACCACGTTCAAAAAGGGAGAGTTTTTTTTACTTTGCCATCACAACGTGTGACTACCTGACAGAAAATGACAATGAATCCACATATTTGCAGATTTGGCCTTTTAAAGGCATGTGGTCCGAAACTTTTGATCAGCTGAAAAACAGCCTGTTTCAGTTAATTCGTTGTTTTCATTAAATTGAATGCTCAAAAAATGTTTTGTCTCACTCCCATTTCTTCTTGTTGCATGTTGAAGCTCTACTTGGAACCTTGTTAAGATCCAGCCATGCTAAATATGATTTTTTGCCATTTATCAAGTGGTTATAAACTTTTGATCAGGACTGTATATATATATATATATATATATATATATATATACACACACACAGTATATATATATATATATATATATATATCAATCTTAAATCCGCCCCTTTGTGAACAGGTTTAAAGAGTCACTGTACAGGGAGTGCAGAATTATTAGGCAAGTTGTATTTTTGAGGATTAATTTTATTATTGAACAACAACCATGTTCTCAATGAACCCAAAAAACTCATTAATATCAAAGCTGAATATTTGTGGAAGTAGTTTTTAGTTTGTTTTTAGTTTTAGCTATTTTAGGGGGATATCTGTGTGTGCAGGTGACTATTACTGTACATAATTATTAGGCAACTTAGCAAAAAACAAATATATACCCATTTCAATTATTTATTTTTACCAGTGAAACCAATATAACATCTCAACATTCACAAATATACATTTCTGACATTCAAAAACAAAACAAAAACAAATCAGTGACCAATATAGCCACCTTTCTTTGCAAGGACACTCAAAAGCCTGCCATCCATGGATTCTGTCAGTGTTTTGATCTGTTCACCATCAACATTGCGTGCAGCAGCAACCACAGCCTCCCAGACACTGTTCAGAGAGGTGTACTGTTTTCCCTCCTTGTAAATCTCACATTTGATGATGGACCACAGGTTCTCAATGGGGTTCAGATCAGGTGAACAAGGAGGCCATGTCATTAGATTTTCTTCTTTTATACCCTTTCTTGCCAGCCACGTTGTGGAGTACTTGGACGCGTGTGATGGAGCATTGTCCTGCATGAAAATCATGTTTTTCTTACCTTGCAGACTTCTTCCTGTACCACTGCTTGAAGAAGGTGTCTTCCAGAAACTGGCAGTAGGACTGGGAGTTGAGCTTGACTCCATCCTCAACCCAAAAAGGCCCCACAAGCTCATCTTTGATGATACCAGCCCAAACCAGTACTCCACCTCCACCTTGCTGGCGTCTGAGTCGGACTGGAGCTCTCTGCCCTTTACCAATCCAGCCATATGGCCCATCAAGACTCACTCTCATTTCATCAGTCCATAAAACCTTAGAAAAATCAGTCTTGAGATATTTCTTGGCCCAGTCTTGACGTTTCAGCTTGTGTGTCTTGTTCAGTGGTGGTCGTCTTTCAGCCTTTCTTACCTTGGCCATGTCTAAGTATTGCACACCTTGTGCTTTTGGGCACTCCAGTGATGTTGCAGCTCTGAAATATGGCCAAACTGGTGGCAAGTGGCATCTTGGCAGCTGCACGCTTGACTTTTCTCAGTTCATGGGCAGTTATTTTGCGCCATGGTTTTTCCACACGCTTCTTGCGACCCTGTTGACTATTTTGAATGAAACGCTTGATTGTTCGATGATCACGCTTCAGAAGCTTTGCAATTTTAAGAGTGCTGCATCCCTCTGCAAGATATCTCACTATTTTTGACTTTTCTGAGCCTGTCAAGTCCTTCTTTTGACCCATTTTTTCAAAGGAAAGGAAGTTGCCTAATAATTATGCACACCTGATATAGGGTGTTGATGTCATTAGACCACACCCCTTCTCATTACAGAGATGCACATCACCTAATATGCTTAATTGGTAGTAGGCTTTCGAGCCTATACAGCTTGGAGTAAGACAACATGAATAAAGAGGATGATGTGGTCAAAATACTCATTCGCCTAATAATTCTGCACGTAGTGTATTTGCACATAATTTCATTTCCTTTAATAAAGAATGGTTTAAGTGGCACATTTCTAAATCAATTCATAAAAAGAAAAATGCCTATGCAAACTTTTTGTGAAAACTTTAAACTAACCTGTACACGGGGGCAGATTCATGAAACCTGTCCATAGTAACTAATCACAGCACAGATTTCATATTTCATAGCAGAATTTGAGCAGGACTTTACTTTTTCTCTACTCTTTTTGAAATCCTTTGTGTATACTGATAAAGATTATATCATTTTCCCTTCTCCACTTCCTGGGGTTTGCTCTGTTAAAAAGAAAACTGATTCAATGGGAGGGGGAACAGACGCCAACAGCGTTAAGCTGGGCTTAATATGCACGCTCTGATAACTGGGCAGACGAGAGAAAGCTTCTGTCACGGCTGTTTAAGGGTAACCAGAGCATACACAGTAAGAAGAGCTACTGACCGGACCCCAAACTAGGGAACTGAAAGGGTGACCCCTGTCAGACCCTCAACACTCTCCCTATGCTGCTAAAGCACATGCCCGGATCCAAATGGTGGAACGAGGCATGCCCACGTACCTTAGACTGATGAGCCCTGTAACCCCTACAATAGTGGAAGGGGCACGGCCACCGATGCCCTGCTCAGAATATGGAGGGAACCGTGGCCACCTCAGATCCAGTCAGGAAATCACCAGGTACACAACAAAGTCTGCACACTTAGCTGATGGAGCTGCAGCCGCAGAGAAGACGGATCCGAGGGCCGCTGGCAATATCCGGAGTGCTTGCAGCAGCAGAACACAGGTCCAGAGAACTAGTAGCTAAAGAAGTGAAGATACTCAAGGCAGAGCTACAACTGAAAAGAGAAATATAATCCACGCCCTGCAATAGGAGGAGGGGTGATTTAAAGGCAGGGAAATCAAAGGCAGGAGAGACAGCTGGGAGTAAAGACCTCATCACAGGGGCGGAGAAACAGAACAGTGAGAACACCTCCAAACTCTAAGTGACATCATCACAGGGGTGGAGACACAGAGCTGTGAGAACGTCTCAAAGCTCTGGTAGTGACAGTACCCCCCCCCCCCCTCTACGGGTGGACTCCGGACACCCAGGACCCACCTTCCCAGGATGAGCCCTATGAAATGCCCTGATAAGGCGAGTGGCTTTAATGTCCGACATCGGAACCCACATCCTCTCCTCAGGACCATAACCCTTCCAATGAACGAGGTACTGAAGAGAACCGCGGACAATGCGAGAGTCCACAATTCTGGAAACCTCAAACTCCAGATTGCCATCAACCAAAATCGGAGGAGAAGGCAAAGAGGAGGGTACCGTGGGCTGGACATATGGTTTTAAGAGAGATCTGTGAAATACATTATGTATCTTCCAAACCTGTGGAAGATCAAGGCGGAAGGCAACAGGATTGATGACTGACAAAATTTTATAAGGCCCAATAAACTTGGGACCCAATTTCCAGGAGGGAACCTTCAGTTTAATATTTCTTGTAGACAACCACACCAGATCACCCACATTCAGGTCCGGACCAGGCACACGTCTCTTATCAGCCACACGCTTATACTTCTCACTCATCTTTCTGAGATTACTCTGAATCTTTTGCCAAATGGTAGACAAAGACGAGGAAAATCTCTCCTCCTCAGGTAAACCAGAAAGAGCCCCTCCCGAGAATGTCCCAAACTGCGGATGGAACCCATATGCACCAAAAAATGGTGACTTATCAGAAGATTCCTGACGACGGTTGTTCAAAGCAAACTCAGCAAGAGGGAGAAATGAACACCAATCCTCCTGGTTCTCTGCCACAAAACAGCGCAAATATGTCTCCAGATTCTGATTGAGGCGCTCAGTCTGACCATTCGACTGCGGGTGAAAAGCAGAAGAGAAGGACAGCCGAACCCCCAGGCGAGAACAGAAAGCCTTCCAGAACCTGGACACAAACTGCGTGCCTCTATCGGAAACAATCTCAGAGGGAATGCCGTGCAATTTAACAATATGATCGACAAAAGCTTGCGCCAACGTTTTAGCATTGGGTAAACCAGGGAAAGGAACGAAATGAGCCATCTTGCTAAAACGGTCCACGACCACCAGGATCACCGACTTCCCCGAGGAACGAGGAAGATCCGTGATAAAGTCCATGGACAGGTGTGTCCAAGGACGGGAAGGTATGGGAAACGGGAGAAGGGAACCTGAAGGTCGTGAACGAGGGACCTTAGCGCGAGCGCACGTCTCACAAGCCGCCACAAAACCCTCCACAGACTTACGAAGAGCCGGCCACCAAAATCTCCGAGCAATGAGATCTACCGTGGCTCTACTCCCGGGGTGACCAGCAAGAACCGTATCATGATGTTCCTTAAAGAGTTTGTGACGTAGCTCAGGAGGCACGAACAACTTCCCGGAGGGACAACGGGCAGGTGCCTCAGACTGGGCAGCCTGGACCTCGGCCTCCAAATCGGAATATAGAGCAGAAACAACTACCCCCTCCGCCAAAATGGGACCCGGGTCCTCGGAGTTTCCTCCTCCCGGAAAACAGCGAGAGAGAGCATCAGCCTTCACATTCTTGATCCCAGGGCGGAAAGTATCAACAAAATTGAATCTGGAGAAGAACAGAGACCATCTGGCCTGTCTCGGATTCATACGCCTGGCCGACTCCAAGTACGCCAGATTCTTATGGTCGGTAAAAACGGTGATAGGGTGCCTGGCCCCCTCCAACCAATGGCGCCATTCCTCGAAAGCCAACTTGATGGCCAACAACTCCCTATCTCCCACATCATAGTTTCTCTCTGCCGGGGAGAGTTTTCTAGAGAAAAAGGCACAAGGTCGCCATTTGGCAGGAGAGGGGCCCTGGGACAAAACTGCACCCACACCCACCTCGGAAGCATCCACCTCAACAATAAAAGGTAAGGAAACATCGGGATGCACCAAGATGGGAGCAGACGCAAAACTCTCTTTAATCTTAGAAAAGGCTGCAAGCGCCTCCTCCGACCAAGAGGAAAAATCCGTCCCCTTTTTTGTCATGTCAGTAAGGGGTTTGACAATAGAGGAATAATTCAAAATGAACTTTCTGTAGTAGTTAGCAAAACCCAGAAAGCGCATCAATGCCTTCCGATTTTCAGGAAGCTCCCACTCCAGCACAGCACGGACCTTCTCCGGATCCATGCGAAAACCAGAAGCAGAGAGGAGAAAACCCAGAAATTGAATCTCCGATACCATAAAAAGACATTTCTCCAGCTTGGCATACAGTTTATTTTCCCGCAATATCTGCAGGACCTGAAAAAGATGATCCTGATGGGTCTGAACATCAGGGGAAAAAATCAAAATATGATCAAGATACACCAATACAAATTTCCCCATTAAATGATAGAAAATACTATTAACAAAATGCTGAAAGACGGCCGGAGCATTCATCAGGCCGAAAGGCATAACGAGATTCTCGAAATGCCCGTTAGGGGTATTAAAGGCCGTTTTCCATTCATCCCCCTCTCTGACCCTGACCAGGTTGTACGCGCCTCTCAGATCCAATTTTGAAAACACCTTGGCCCCAACAATTTGGTTGAAGAGGTCCGGGATCAGAGGAAGGGGATAGGGATCGCGAATCGTGATACGGTTCAGCTCCCTAAAATCTAAGCAAGGTCTCAGAGAGCCATCTTTTTTTTTAACAAAAAAAACAAACCCGCGGCAACAGGCGACTTTGAGGGACGAATATGCCCCTTCTCGAGACTCTCGGAGATATAGGTTCGCATTGCGAGTCTTTCTGGTTGTGAGAGATTATAGAGGCGTGCCTTTGGCAGCTTGGCGCCGGGAATGAGGTTAATGGGACAGTCAAACTCCCGGTGAGGAGGTAGCTCCTGAACACCGCTCTCGGAAAACACATCCGAGAAATCAGAGAGAAATGATGGCAGAGTTTTAGTAGACACCTCTGCAAGAGTGGCTGTGAGACAATTCTCTCTACAAAAGTCACTCCACTCATTTATTTGCCTTCCTTGCCAATCAATAGTGGGGTTATGTCTAGTGAGCCAGGGTAGCCCCAAAACTAGAGGAGAAGGCAATCTGTTAAGGACAAAACAAGATATCTCCTCCACATGAGTGTCACCTACAGCTAGCCGGATATTGTGAACAATGCCTTTCAGAGATCTCTGCGAGAGTGGGGCAGAGTCAATAGCAAAAACAGGTATATCCTTTTCTAATGTACAAACCTGAAAACCATGCAAGGCTACAAATTGAGTGTCAATAAGATTGACGGCCGCTCCACTATCGACAAAAATCTCACAAGGAATGACTTTGCTCTCTAGCGCCACCCTGGCAGACAGGAGAAAACGGGAACTGCAAGTCAAAGGAAAAGCATCAATTCCCACATCAACTTTGCCAAAAGTAGCAGATGAAGCAGAACTTGATGATCTACCTCTTGAGGTTTTTCTCTTATTATCGCTCTTAGTACAGGTCAGGAATCTCCTAGACGGACAAACATTTGCCAAATGACCTATGCCCCCACAACAAAAACACACCATATTCTGAGGACTAAATCGTCTTTTATCAGGGGCAAGTCGGCCTAGCTGCATGGGCTCCTCCTCAGAGGGGAGCGAGACAGGATGAGACCCCTGCATACTGAATGAGTCCGCACCATTGCCCCTAGACTGACAATGGCTGGACGGAGAGGTCTTGTTTCTTTCCCTTAGACGCCTGTCAAGGTGTACCGCTAATGACATGGCAGACTCCAAGGACGTTGGTCTCTCATGGAAAGCAAAGGCATCTTTCAAACCCTCTGAGAGACCATGACAGAACTGACTTCGGAGTGCAGCATCATTCCAGCCTGAATCAGCTGCCCATCTCCGAAATTCAGAACAATAAAGCTCCGCAGACAGTTTGTTCTGGCATAGAACACGTAAGTTCGATTCTGCCAGAGCAACACGATCCGGGTCATCATATATCTGCCCCAGGGCCACAAAAAATCTTTCCACGGATCGAAGGGAAGGATCCCCTGATGGCAGCGAAAAAGCCCAAGTCTGAGCATTACCTCTGAGCAGGGAGATGACAATCCTCACCCTCTGTTCCTCATTACCAGAGGAGTGGGGACACAAACAAAAATGGAGTTTACATGCCTCTCTGAAGCGAACAAAATTCTCACTGCCCCCGGAGAACGTTTCCGGAAGTGAGACCTTTGGCTCGCAACAGACTCCATGAGCCGGAGCAGAGCCCAATGCTTGTAGCTGAGTCAGAGATTGACGGAGATCCGCTACTTCCAAAGAAAGACCCTGCATGCGGTCAACCAGGTCAGAAAGCGGATCCATGTCAACAAGGACGGTTTTGGTGGATTATAATGTCACGGCTGTTTAAGGGTAACCAGAGCATACACAGTAAGAAGAGCTACTGACCGGACCCCAAACTAGGGAAGAGAAAGGGTGACCCCTGTCAGACCCTCAACACTCTCCCTATGCTGCTAAAGCACATGCCCGGATCCAAATGGTGGAACGAGGCATGCCCACGTACCTTAGACTGATGAGCCCTGTAACCCCTACAATAGTGGAAGGGGCACGGCCACCGATGCCCTGCTCAGAATATGGAGGGAACCGTGGCCACCTCAGATCCAGTCAGGAAATCACCAGGTACACAACAAAGTCTGCACACTTAGCTGATGGAGCGGCAGCCGCAGAGAAGACGGATCCGAGGGCCGCTGGCAATATCCGGAGTGCTTGCAGCAGCAGAACACAGGTCCAGAGAACTAGTAGCTAAAGAAGTGAAGATACTCAAGGCAGAGCTACAACTGAAAAGAGAAATATAATCCACGCCCTGCAATAGGAGGAGGGGTGATTTAAAGGCAGGGAAATCAAAGGCAGGAGAGACAGCTGGGAGTAAAGACCTCATCACAGGGGCGGAGAAACAGAACAGTGAGAACACCTCCAAACTCTAAGTGACATCATCACAGGGGTGGAGACACAGAGCTGTGAGAACGTCTCAAAGCTCTGGTAGTGACAGCTTCTGACAGACACCAATGGCAGCTGCTTATCTCCCTGACACCAACTGAATCAAGCATGTTGAAATCCAACAACCCGATCCTTCTCTCCCCTAAAATATGCCTTCGGGAGAGGATCGGGAGGCCCCGATACACATTAGTGGGTCAGCCAGTGGATTTGGCAGAAATAAATCTTTAGAAAAAGTGAGCTCACATACCATCACATGACAACAATATTGTATTTTGTATGTTGGCCTAGTAATTTCATCATTTTGTGCTTGTGTTAAACGATGATTGCTATCATCTTTTTTTTTATTCTTAACATTTTTATTTGATTTTGCTAGTTTTGTATATCCATACAATTCAAATGTGACAGATATCAATCAATCTTTACACAAAGGAGATACAACATTTTGCGCAACAACATAACATCATAACTAACTTTCCCTATGGGTCGGTTACTTTAGACAATAGGTCTCCAGGCAATTCCCTTCCTTAACCAGGGTAATGAATTCAGGATCTATCTATTTCTGGATGTTGTCTCTCCTAGTTTCCCTAAAGTGCCCTTGATTTCCTCCCAAAGATACCAGGTAATGTGCCTGAAGAGATCTACTAAAGCTTCTCTCTCCCTGTCTTCGCAATATCTAACAATAAAGTATTTCCATTTTGTAAAGAACTTTTTTTGTCTGACTCTTTGTCCTCTACCGTTATTAATTGTTTCATCCATAAGGCCTTTTTCATAACCAGTACAACCTGTCTAGTGTTTGGGAGCTGTGGGAGTAGCAAGTTCGCTAAAATGAATTTTTTCGCTGGCATGATAATGGTATGCGCTACTGGAGGCAGATGAGTAGCCCTGTCAGCTGATGACCCAGATGACTCCCCACCTGTATGAAACAGCGCCATTTTATAGGGTCGGGGCCAGGCATGAGGGTCGAGGGTGGTAAGTTTAAAGCATAGATTGCCCTATGCATGATTTTTAACTGAGTTTCCCTCCAGTTTTCAGATATGATATGTTTTCTAAAGTCTACCCAGCCACTAATAATCTCCTTTCCTATCTCCTGACCCCCCAATTGTCGTGCCCAGCCTTTATATATTGTATGGATATTTCCCCATAACAACTCGCTTCTAAGAAAGGAGTACAAATCTGTAATAGAACGTCTGGTATTAGAGGGAAAAAGGGTATCAAAGGCATTTGAGGCAGCCTCTCTAGAAATGTCTCTCCTTTTTGCCCTGCAATAATGCATAATTTGCTGGTAGGGAAAATACTGAGGACCTTGGAGACCAAATTTGTTACATAGTTCTTCCAAATCTTAAAGGGGATCTCTGGGATCACATCAACAGATGTAGAAGGCCTGTGGATGTGCTCCAACTTACAATTAGCCATTCTGCTCTCCCCTGATGGGATAACAGAGGGCTTTCCATGTCAACTATTTTTAGAAGCATTGATGAGAATGATACAGAACTCTGTTCCCTGCCATTGCCAAGTATAGCTCAAGCTGGGTAACCCCCCCCCCCCCCCCCCCCCGACCCGCTGTATGTTAGGGAGTGACACAAACAACTGCCCTGGAAACTGCGTTTAGGCTGGAGATCAAGCAAATCATCTCAGAACATACAATTTGTACTATACATCTATCATACATACATAATGTAGACAATTGCCCTCATTCCTAGGACACACAGGATAATAAGAAAGTTAATAATTTAAGACTAATTAACCTTTCAGGACAAACTAAGAGCTCCCAAAGATATTGTACAAAAAGTACACTCCAGTTTCTAATTAGGCCATTTCAGTCATGTTTGATGAGCTAAGCTTTCTACCAAACTGTGAAATAAAAGGCGTGCAGTATAAAAAAACTATACTACTACACTGCTACCACAGCACAACACACATACAAGAAGACTGCAAAAATGCAAAAAGGTTATCTACCTTTAGACTACATAAATCCACTGGGATACGTTTTTAGCTGCTTTACTATGTATCAACCCAACAGGGCAGCGGTCCAAGCACCACATTGTCATATTGTACCCCTCATAAGGACCCCTGTTAGGCCTAAAGGGGTTGTCCGGGTTCAGAGATGAACCCGGACATAAACCCATTTTCACCCAGGCAGCCCCCTGACTTGAGCATTGGAGCATTTCATGCTACCATGCTCTCCTTTGCCCTGCGCTAAATGGCACAGGGCAAAGGCATTTTCTGGAGTTTCGGTGATGTACCGTGCTCTCCATAGGGCTGCCAGGCGGAGGATTTCGCCCAGCAGTGCTGGGGGGAAGCCTCCGCCTGGCAGTGTATTATTGTACATTTAAAGGGCCCTTGCCCTGCGCGATCTAGAGCAGGGCAAGGGAGAGCATCGGAGCATGAAATGCTAACATCAGGGGGGCTGCCTGGGTGAAATTATGGGTATGTCCAGGTTCAGCTCTGAATCCGGACAACTCCTTTAAAGTGTACCCACATCTCAGATATTTATACCATATCAACAGTATATGCTATAAATGTCTGTCAGGTAGGCGGCCACTTTTTGGGCTTTCACCTATCGGAAAAACAGAAGCAAATGAGCGTTTCCCAACTCCCATAAACTACAATGGAGAAAGCAGCCTTATATGATGGCCTTAGAGATGGAAGCCCCACGTATCACATATCCCATGTCTATGCCCTAGAATCTCATGTGGGAATAGCATTTTAAAAGATCACTCTGGGTAAAACTGGCACCCTGTGTTATGCCTAGGGCAGGGCGCATGGCACATATTGAAGAGCACCAAAGAGAATATCAGTTTTTTTTAAATATAATCTTTATTAGCTTTTGCCATTTTTCATTCCAGCAGCATGTTACAATAGTGTGAGAAATTGACATGGTTTGACATATAAGATACAGTACATCTGACACATGTTGAACAATCCCCAGCTGTCATTACTTACATATTATAACATTGACTGCTCGTTCAATTTCCTGATCTTTAAGGCTAATCTACTAGCCCCTAACTGAGGTTAACCCCTCCCCCCCCCCCCCCCCCGAACGCCTTCCTCCAGTATACCGGGTCCTAATATGAATTAAACTTTAATCAGACAATAATCTCCCCAGTGTCCCTGCAATTTTACGTTTCAAATACCATTCCGAGGATAGAAATGGCGTCATCAAACTCTTCAATTCCAGATCTGAGTATACTACTATCATAAAATCCTCCCATCGTTTGAAGAAATTTTCGATACGCTTTCCTCTAAAGGCGTTCGCCTCTATTCTCTCCAAATCAAAGCATTTTTTGACATGCTCCAATACCTTATTCATTGATGGTACATGTGGTCGAAGCCAGCTGTTTAGTAGACACCGCTTGGCCGCCAGAATAATAATATGGATAATTGGTTGTATATGTCTATGCTCTGGGAGAGCATGGAAAAGAATACACTCAGGAGTGTTGGGGATGTTGACATCTAGGTGTCTTTTAATTTGCTTTTTCCACTAATTCCCAGAATTTTGACGTATCTGGGCATGACCAAATCCCGTGCAACATATTTGATCTGTTTAAGTGACATTTTGGACAGCATGTCAGTCTGTCTTGTCTTTGAGACTGAGAAGAGAAGCGAAAACCATAAATTGCCTTGTGCATTAGACGAAATTGTGTTTCCCTCCAACCCTCGTTAAAAACTACCCTCCTAATCTTTTCCCAACCCTGTTGTATTATCTATAGTATATCAACATCCGGGAAGTCTTTCCTCCAGGAAGAAAAGAGAGTCTCCGCAAGAGTTTTATGTCTGGTTTCGCCGATTCCCTGATATAGTTCAGATAGTGATTTTTTAGTTGTTCCCTGTCCTATCATACTGTCAAAATCACTCAGAGAAAACACTGTTCTAGGTTCATGAATCCTAGTATGTAGGAAGCTTTTGGCTTGAAGAAAAGCAAAAACATGTTGCGGACGACTTAAGAGAAACTTCTCATTTAGTTCTGCATATGTATAGAAACAATGTTCTTGTGAATGCCATAAGTCTGAAGCGTTTGTGATGCCCACCTCCCTCCAGGCATTAAAATGCTTAAACTGTACACCGGCCGGAAATTTTGGATGACCCCACAAGGGCATATGTTTAGAAAGGGAAAAGGGCAACTAAAAATTTTTACGGATTTCTTTCCATGTGGCAATGGTATCTTTTATTACTAGACTCGTTCTTATCAGTGGGGGCTGGGCCGAGTATTTGGTGTGTAGTAGGGCCTTCAAACACCAAGGATGCACAAGCTGGGCTTCCAGTGCTCTATTAGTGTAAAAATTAGTATAAAAAAATCCAGTAAATACAGTGTCGCAAGAGGCTCGCCAGATTGTATAACCGCAAATTCGAGAACGCCATACCTCCCTTCAATTTGGGCAACTGTAATTTTGACAATGCTATTCTGGGTCTTTTCCCCGCCCACAGGAAGTTAGTAAAAGCTCTTTCCAGTATTTTAATGTCAGTATGTTTAAGGAGAAGTGGTATTGTCTGCATGGGATACAAGAGTTTTGGGATGGCAATCATTTTTAAAAGTTGGCACCTTCCTCCTAGGGACAGGGGGAGATTCATCCACCTCTCCAGGTCTGAGAGAATCTTTTTAACGAGTGGCGGGTAATTTAAGTGATATAATGACTCCGGCTGCTTACCGATGTGGATTCCTAAGTATTTAATGGATACTGGGGCTATTTGGATAGGGACATCAAGTTGCTGGGGACTTCTCTTGCGGTGTTTATTTCCTAAAAAGAGGATTTCAGACTTAGTGGCATTTACTTTGTAACCTGATACTGACCCGAAATCTTCCAACAACTTAAATACCCTGGCCAAATCTCTTTCCGGGTTTTCTAGGAAGATCAAAAGATCGTCGGCGAAAAGTGCATGCTTAATGGATATCTTGCCTATCTTGATACCTTCTATATTTTGGCAACTATTGATTTTGCGTGACAGAGGTTCTATTGCAAGATTGAACAGTAAAGGGGAGAGCGGACAACCCTGCCTAGTCCCTTTATGTAACTTAAACGGTGGTGAGAGAAAGCCTGGTGTACATATCCTAGCTTGTGGGTCTGTATATAGAGCTGTGATATAACTACGAAAAGAACCACAGAACCCCATATGATCTAATACGACCCCTAGCCATCCCCAGCTCACATTGTCAAATGCCTTTTCAGCGTCTATTGAAACAATAGCTGCAGAGGGGTGCACTAGATAACGCATCTTTACTTCATCCAACACCGTTAATACTTTACGCAGGTTAGTCACTGCCGCCCTCCCCTGTACAAAACCTACCTGGGATGGAGAAATCAAAGAAGGCATAATACGTGCCAATCGATCGGCTAAGATTTTGGAGACTATTTTTAGATCCACGTTAATTAGTGATATCGGTCGGTATGAGGCCGCTGAGAGAGGATCTTTTCCTGGCTTCGGTAAGACCTTTATGTGTGCCGTGTTGGTATGTAGAGGTATGGCAGACCCCTGCATGTATTCCGTATAGACCTGTGATAGTGTTGGGGCAATATCTTGTGATAGGATTCTGAAGAATTCCCCCGTATACCCATCTGGTCCTGGGGCCTTTCCCAAAGATATATTTTTGATAGTGTTGATGACTTCCTCTACTGATATGGGGGCATTAAGTGTATCCCTGTCTAGGTCCGAAAGTGTGGGAAGATTAGTCCCGTCTAACCAGTCTCTCAGTTCACCCTTTTGTTGATCTGGGCTCCTATATAAAGTTGCATAGAAATCCCTTAATATGGTATTTATCCCCTTGGGGTCAGAGCAGAGAGTCCCTGAGTCATTCTTGAGAGTGGTAATATTCGTCACCGGCCTATGGCCTTTTGCCAAAGCAGCTAATAGTTTGCCAGATTTATTTCCATGTCTAAAGAGATGAGCCTCCCATTTAGATTGGGCTATATTTTCCCAGCTCCTAAGAGTGTTCTCATATTCCGACTTGGCTGCTTGCCATTTTTTAAGTAGGAGTTTTGAAGGGGTATGTCTAAACATCGTGTACGCTGATTTCAGATTGTCGCTTAACTGGCTAATCCGTTTTTTAAGGGTAGATTTTTTATTGAACATATATGCCATGATACGGCCTCTAATAACCGCCTTTCCTGCATCCCACAACAACTGTGGGCCAGTGGAGGTCTCATTCTCTGACTTGTACTCAAGCCACCATCCCCTGAGAAGGTCCCTAAAGTTTTTGTCCTGGATTAGGGAAGAGGGAAATCTCCAAATAAAATCTGTGCCTTTAGGGGATCTCTGGTGCATTAAAAATGAGATTGGCGCGTGATCGGAAATCACCATCTCTTCTATGGTGGGCTTGGAACAAAGACCTATGGCATCCCTACTGGTTAAAATATAGTCGATGCGCAACCACGAGCCATGCGCATGAGAAAAGTGAGTATAGTCCCTGCCTTCAGGGTTATAAGACCTCCATAAGTCTTGCAATCCAGTATCTTTTAAGAGAGTAGCTAATCTTCCATCTCCTGGAGGTGCTCCCTTACTAGGAATATATCCCCTCTGCCTATCCTCCAGATAATTGAGGACCGTGTTCATGTCCCCTCCAATAATGTTTAGAGCGAGCGGGTCTTGCAAAATCCGTCTCGCAAGAGCTGAGAAAAAGCCAGCATCAACAGTGTTTGGGCCATAGATATTATATATGCTCAGGTCACCAGTTGGGGATGTGAGATATATGTGAAACCCGACCTTTATCGTCAGACTCATGGCTCATCACCTTATAAGAGAGACCTTTTTTTAGTAAAATGATGACCCCTGCTTTTTTCCCGTCTGCTGGAGAACCTATAACTTCCCCCACCCATAGGTGTTTCATTCGTGGGAAGTCAGCGAGAGTCAGATGAGTCTCCTGCAATAAAGCAATATCCGTATGTAGGTGTTTCAGGATCATCATCCTTTTGCACGGAGATCTGAGGCCCTTGACATTCCATGAAATAACTT
Source organism: Bufo gargarizans (assembly GCF_014858855.1). Classification (NCBI taxonomy): domain Eukaryota; kingdom Metazoa; phylum Chordata; class Amphibia; order Anura; family Bufonidae; genus Bufo; species Bufo gargarizans. Next base: position 326,839,385 of record NC_058084.1, read on the forward strand.
TAATCTTATCAACCATTCCCAGTATTTAATACAAAAAAGTGCACAGGTCTAGCTTAGAGCCTTGACCAAATATTCCCAAATTATATGAAATGAATGTACTGGTCAGTTACGCTGGCATAAATTTTTTAAGTTACAGGAGAGGAAACAGTGCCGTGAACTGGGTATCCCGACCGAAATTTTGTCAGACGTACGCCTGCTTTTTGACCTTGACAAGGGGCCACCACAACACGACGGGCGAGGTCCCTTTACCGACCTTAAAACTAAAAATAACAAAATGCCACCTGTATCTGCTGATCCATCCTGTATAGACGTGTTCTTGGAACTGGTCTCACACCAGGTCGAAGAAATTAGACCTCCACACTGCTCCAATGTTGACCGTGCCCAGGCCACCGTGATTTCTGATCTCGAGAATGACCGCTCCATCGTAATTAAACCCTCAGACAAAGGGGGCAACACGGTGGTCATGGACCAAGGTCAGTACAGAGCAATGTGTGAGTCTCTACTAAACGACCCTTCCACCTATGAAGTGCTACCTCGAGATCCATCTAATGAATTTAGATCAGAACTCATTCCGGTTCTGGGACAAGACCAACACATTATCTTAAATCCATGACACCGTTGGGGCTTAATGAACAGCTCAACTTTAGCTGTTTTCTGTGACCATCTGATGACACCATCTTGTCCCATTACTTCTGGATTTAATCTAATCGAAACTACTTTATTCAAATGTACCCAATCCTTATACTTTGTGTCCCTTGTACCTCCTGGCCTCATCGCCGGCCCCCTGTCACAGCAGCTGGGGTCAGTTGCTTATGATTATCCTCCCTGATGCAATTAGCAAAAATTGTTTTTGCTTCATCCCTGAGACCGCTGACACGCTGGCCTCTTATTTCAGCAACTTGTTCGCCATATGTCCTAATGCGGCGTCTAGTTGCCAGGCACCCAGCCCGCCCCCAGGCTCCTACTTTTCCGCCCCTCCTACTCTCCTGCGTGCCTTCTCGGTGTCGGCGTATGACGCTTGCGTTCCACCTGTCTCCGCCCTCGGTGCTGCGCACAGCTCCATCTGTGCGGCCCCTGTGGTGGCTTGTGGAGCGCACGCGCCGTCCGACGCTGCGTTCCACGGCATGCAGGACATATGTTTACGGGATGCAGCCTTACCGGTCTCCACGTGACAGTTTTGGGGGGGCGTGCCTTGGTAATGAGCGCGCCACGCTTGCCTTCATTTAAACGGCACATCTGAGGTAAGCAGTGCCGACAGCCCCTGACTTTACACCCTCTGATTTGGGCCCCACAGTGACCGCATCACGCGCATTTTTAACGCTTTTTGTCTATGTGCTTTGACAGCCCACTGGCTAGCTAGCACCCACGGTCCTGTTGATAGGATTTTCTGTTGTCCTGTCCCACTGGCCTGGCCACCGTACCTGGAGCTTGAATAGGCCCCACTGGACCGTTCTATAGCGTCTACTAGCCATCACCCTGGCTCACTGACTCAGCTCCCACACCTGTAGCTAGCCCCTTTAGTTGGTTTAGCTGCCAATATTGCTCTTTTTTTCAGGCACCATTTTGCCTGTTACCCTGTACTTTTTACGTCCCCTGATGAGTTTTTCTAAACGGAAACGTGACACGTCGGGACATTTTTAGGGCTCAATAGGGACACCGGCCCGTACCAGGGTTAGGTATCCGGACGGGGTCGCTCCTTGCGGAGCAAGCACTCCGTATAGGTAGGCAGGGTCTACTAGTCCCCTTCCCCCTCACTAGGGATACACTAGGGACTAATACTCCCGACCTTACCTACCGTCCAGCATATCTTGGTACCATCCTTAACGCACATGCTCCAGTGACCAGCACCCTCCAAGAACCGGACTTCTCTCCTGTAGCATCACCAACCAGGTTCCATTCACACAGACCTGTCCGTCCATCAAACCATCCGGGTGAGAACTTTCCATACTTACACTGGTGCATATTCGTGCAAATGTCTTTGGCCCATCTGGGCTTGTCTATTTTTTGTATCCTTTTTTTGTGCCATTCATTTAAATTTTATTATCATTAAACGTTAAGTTTTATTTCCTTTGATCCCCAGCAAGGGACCAGTACATTCATTCCCAGTATTTAAGAGAGATATAACATAGTATTCCGGTATACTGAAGGAAAAACCCACCCTCCCCTCCCAACCCCTGAACATTAACCCCTAAAACCAACCTAGTGAAGGCGAAAGAGGCAATAACTTTCGCCTCAGCCCTCCAAAGCAGAAACACATGGAAAACAACATGAGCTCGTACTTTTTTCCCATCTCAGAGCGCGTGTTTTGCTTGAAAGTATGTCTTTCCTTTCAGGCATCGGACACCATTACTCATGTCTTAACACCAGATGAGGAACTCCCTATTTCCCGAGAGTCCGAGACATGCGTATGACCCCAGATCAGGTGCAAACTGAACCATGATCGGGAGCAGCCACACGCCGTAGAACCTCAGCAAATACTACCAAATACCAGCATATAATAATAGTTATGATCAACTTAGTATCATGCGATAGTATCAGATCATGAACACTTAGGCATATTATCAATGTGTGGTTAGAGGAATAGCATTGAGAATGAGCAATTTCAAAGCAGGCGCAGTTTCCCGCCGGCGCCAATTTCATCTTCTCCTCTACCTCTAACCTCCGGAACATGCCGCATACCCCTCAGCCCACTTCAGTATCAGGCGCAGACGTGGCGGATCTGTCCGTTGGGTGAGGCGATCTAGGGGTCTCGGGCGAAGATCTGGTCCTCTGCGCTGTGGTAAGGCCTCCCTTGGAGCATCTAGAGTGTCTCCGAAAGTCAGCGCCGGCAGGTTTGGAACTTTAGGATAGAAGATCTTCAATTCTTTCGCCGCTACTTCCGGATCAAGGTAAGTCGTGGTGGAGCCATCTTGATTGAAGATTTTCAGGACAGCCGGGAACATTAGTGTAAAACGGGTCCCTTGTTTGACCAGGGCGGAGCAAATAGGCACGAAGGTTCGTCTGCGACGAGCTACCTCTGCGGAAAAGTCCCCAAATATAAGGATGCAGTGGTTTCTCATGGAGAGTTGGCCGCCATTTTGCTTATAGGCCCTCAATATAGCCATCTTATCTGAATAGTCTAGGTACTTGACTATGACTTGTCTTGGTCTAGCTTTCTTGGGCACTTGTAGTACGGCACTATAAGACCGTTTAGGGTCAGGCATGAGGGGTGAACTTGTGCCCACTCTGTGTGCTCTTTCCGATTTGCAGCGGCAGGTTATGCCCAAGGCCTCAGGAATTTCAAATTCACAGATCTCGATCAAATCCTTAGCCTGGATAGAGTCAGGGAGTCCAACAATCCGCAGATTACTGCGCCTCGACCTGTTTTCGAGATCGTCCAGTTTGTCCCAGAGCCTATTATTCTCAGCTAGGGATTTCTGCAGTTGTGACTGCAGGGACACAGTCCGAGCTTCAATCTCCTGGACTTTTAGCTTCATCTCATCAAGTTTGGTGGAGTGGAGAGAGACCTCCGCCTGTAGTGCTGCAAATGATTGAGCTATGGTGGATGATAACGCTACCTGCAGGTCCGGGAGAATGCGTGCAGCCACCTCAATCGCGAGGTGTTTATAGTGACTAGTAAGCTGTAAGTTACCCGAAAACTACATCACAGTCACACATGACACACTGGTAAATTCAGCATGTCTGTCACTTACTTCATGCAGAGAGGCCAGTGTATCCATACTAACAGGTTCCCTTCTTAAAGGGGTTGTATCATATCAGACATTGGGCGCACCTCTGGGTGCTGGTTCGGCTATTTCCGTCAGCCCCATAGAAGCGAATGGAGCGGTGCACTCTCCGCTCATATCAATGGGACTGCCGAAAATAGCCAAGCGAGCCGCTCAGCAATTTTCAGTGCTCCAATAGGAATGAAAGGAGAGTGGCCGCCCATGCGTGGTACGCTATCCTTCACTTTGCGGGCTCCAGAGGTGGGACCCGCACCTAACAGACAATAGGGGCATATCCTAGCAATATGCCCCCAATGTCTGAGATGATACAACCCTTTTAAGTAGTTGAAAGGATCCACATTAGAATTCTGGTCTCAGTGTTACCTTAAAGGGGTCATCTGACAATAACAAATGCTCCCCCATATGCCGGGCCCCTCACACTGATTCTACTTACCTGGCTCCCCGCTCTGCTCCTGATCCCCGCACCACCGCTGCTGCTTCTCGCCGTGCATGGATGAAGGGAGGGGGGAGGCAGCCAATGGCAGACTGTGATCGGGAAGAGCCACCCGGGTTAACCCCTCCTGCACGAGACTTTGGTGAATGAATTTGGTATTCATTTCTGCATCTTTAAAAATATTTAAAGTCAGCAATCCGCAGTCGGGTTTGGTACCAAATTCATTCACTGAAGTCTTGCGTGACTTTGGCTGAAACAAAGGCAATTTTGCCTCCACGGAGGCAATACACTTTAAAGCTGTACGGAGACAAGTCTCTGACAGCATTAAAACTTCGGATCTATGATATGAAGCTCAATTCGCTCAAGCCTAGTTATGACCAAAAGTTCAGTACTTTATTTCTGGTGGAAAAGAAAGTGTTGAAGTATTTAGGGTTGATAGCTAAACGATGGAGATGATATCTATGCATGCTACTTCAGCATATAACATCTTGAAGGGATTGTCCACAGTGAGAATTTTTTTTTTTATACCATAATATCTTTTAAAAAACAGTGTCACACCTGTCCACAGGTTGTAAGTGGTATTGTGTCTCATCTCTATTATCTTACAGTCCTGGACAACACCTGTAATGATTCCATCAGGTTCTTAAAGGGGAAATCCACTCTAACAAAACAGTCCACTATCTACTTAGTTATAGAGGTATAATGTAAATATAAAACCCCTTGTAATAAATTTATCTCATGAATTACGGTATGTTCCATCAGATCTCTACTGGTTCGGGTCCTCTCTGTAAGTAAACATATGACATAATGTCCACAACCTACTTCAGGTATGTTTTGCCCGTAGTCACATGATTAGTCTCATCATGTTTGCCTACAGTGTAGTTCCCCTGACAATGGAAGCCCTGAACAGGGAAAAGAAAAAAAATTGAGTAACCTGGGTAGGGCCTATGTTCGACCACTGTATTAGGCAATCCTAAATGTGTATTCTGTTCATTTCCAGTTACCCCCTAGATCAGTGTGGGTCCTATCACCGGGAAACACCGATCACAAGAATGGGGATCCTTCCCCTGAAATGAATGGAGGAGCAGGTCTGCCATGCACACTGCCATGCCGTTCATCTCTAACGAGGTGCCAGAAATAACCAAGACCCGGCCTTTCATTTCCATGTTCTACAAATTTGGTCCTAGAGAGCAAATATCAGAACGGCACCATCCACGTATGGCAGCTTGTTATGCAAAATAAATGGATGGACAGAAGAATGTTGCATGTGAAATCCATCAGATAAAATTCCAACCAAATGAATCCGCTGTAATGTTTTTTGAGTCTACTGGTTAAAACAGATGAATGGAATAAATGAAATGTACTGGTGCAACCAGAACTGTAACATGGATGTGAAATATTTCCTATACTATAGGCCACATGTGTCAAACACAAGGCCCGTGGCCTTGTGTTTTGTGGCCAACTGGTGTTATGGGCGGTTGATGAGAAATAAGTGTGAGTAGTGCCGCAGCAGCGAGACTACTATAAGCAGGATGCTTAACAATCACTCCGAAGTAGCGCACCTCGGCTCAACCTCCACGCTATGTAGTAGTAGCAGAGCAGGGCACAATGCGTCAACATGATTGCTGAGCAGCCAGGATGGGATTGGTGAGCACAGGTCATTGCTGGGAGCCATTTTCTTTTTGTGCCCTCCTGCAGCAGGAGTGGAGAAGAAGGTAACTATGACTGGTGGCAGCAGGCTCTCAGGCAATATGGCAGCAGACAAACTTAGGGCAATATGGCAGCAGGATCTCTGGGGGCAATATGGCAGCAGGATCTCTGGGGGCAATATGGCAGCAGGATCTCTGGGGGCAATATGGCAGCAGGATCTCTGGGGGCAATATGGCAGCAGGATCTCTGGGGGCAATATGGCAGCAGGATCTCTGGGGGCAATATGGCAGCAGGCACACTGGGGGCAATATGGCAGCAGACACACTGGGGGCAATATGGCAGCAGGCACACTGGGGGCAATATGGCAGCAGGCACACTGGGGGCAATATGGCAGCAGGCACACTGGGGGCAATATGGCAGCAGACACACTGGGAGCAATATGGCAGCAGGCACACTGAGGGCAATATGGCAGCAGGCACACTGGGAGCAATATGGCAGCAGACACACTGAGGCAATATGGCAGCAGACACACTGAGGGCAATATGGCACCAGGCTCTCTGGGGGCAGTATGGGGGCTGGCTCTCTGGGGGCAGTATGGAGACAGGCTCTCTAGGGCAATATGGAAGCCGGCACACTAGAGGCAATATGGCAGCAGGCTCTTTGAGGGTGGTGTGGCAGCAGGATCATTGTGGGGGGTTTATGTGACAGCAGGTTTTCTGAGGAGGAACTTATGGTAACATCAGCCTTAGAGTTACCTTCAATGGGCTATAAATGTAACTATGCCTGGCAGTGTTACATTTACCGTATACAGTCGCAGAATTACTAATGTCCCGCTGCAGACAAATATAAGGCTGATGTGGCCCTTGGTAAAATGGAGTCTGACATCCCTGTTATAGGCTGTGATCAATTTGTCGAAGGCTCCTGCCGCAAATATGTTAACAAAATGCATGCAAAGCTATTTTGTCTGGTAAAATGAAGCCATAACAGAAACTGAACAAGCCCCCATTATGATTAATGGGATCCATCAGGTGCCGTTGGTGTCCATCATGTGATGGATGCAACACTTCTTTCATTTCTATTGTTCTGCTCCTACGAGAGGAACAACAGAAATAATTACCGGTAGTGCAGATTTGAACAGAACCGTACCCTTTTACAAACATATTACATTACCGTTATACTATATCACCATTATCTGCTGCTTTGCAGTACTTGAACCTCTCTATATGCAGAACAGTTTTGCTTACAAGGCAGATCAATACAATCCTTTTAGAAGTAATCCTCCTCAACTCTTTTATGTTTTATCCCAGAGCTTCATATGGAGCTCCATTCAAGATTAGACAGCTTTAACCCTATTTCAACGTGCTTCTCTCTTATTAACAGCAAGAGAAGCAAATTGCATTATCCTGATGATGATCCACTAATTAAGGCCTCATGCACACAATGTGTGCAAAATACATATAGCTTCCATGTGCACTCTGCATTATTCTCACTCCCATCAATGGAGAGGACTAGTCTCATTCCCAATGTGGGCCCGAATAGGACATATTTTATAATTTGTGGAATGGCCAGACGAATCTGCAAAAAAATATGGATGTGCATGTTTGCATGGAAATTAATTGATCAGTGTGCTATCCACACAAAAAAAATAAAAAATGCACACAGATGAAAAACACAGTCGTACCCATGAGTTTTTAGGCTGCATGTACATGTTTTGTTTTTTTTTAATGCTGTTTTTAAAGCCATGAATGGATCATAAATGGAGGACACAGGAACAAAGCGAAGTGAGTGTCCTGTCCTATTTTATTAATCCACTTCAAGCTTTGGCTTAAAAAATGGCATTAAAAAAACTGAACGTGTAAACCCATCCTAACTTTATATAGGGAGCAACTGTTGAAGAGCGTTAATTACTTGAAAGATATACATATTGTCAAACTGTGTAGACAGAGTGCCAGACATGCTTCCCCCATATAGTCATTCATTGGTCACATACAGTCTGATAAATTATGCATAATTGCCAACAGTACCCAGATACAGCTGTTTTGAGATCTGCATTTATACAAGCAGGCAAATAATGCGAGTTTGTGACCGTTCAGGTGTTTGATTTTTAAGTGTGTGTTTGTATTAAGTGTGTGACTTTAGATTAAGTGACTTCAGATTCAGGGATTTTAGTGGGGGACTGCAGTAAATCAGTTTCTTATCACTGCATTATATTGTATTTTTCTCTTTTGTTGCGTAATCCCTATGTAGTATGTGTTCCATTATTGACAGCGCAGTCCAGTGCACATCTTGTCTAATGTATGCAGTCCTGGAACAGCCATTTGACGGTGCATATCTTTGTTCACAATGTGAGCAAATTGCTCATTTGGAATCGTACATCGAGTATCTAAACGGGCGAGTTTTAACACTGAGAGGCGTTGAAAATTTGGAAAAGAGTTTGCTGCTCACTGAGCAAGCACTCTATGGGGTAGATGTGGGGGAGGGTGGTAGCATGGAGGCTCAGGAAAGTCAGGTAGGTAGCTGGATAACAGTTAGAGAGCGGGGTAGAGGGAATAGTGTAAGGGAGGCTAGCTCTGATCCTGACACACCCCAACAAGTTTACACGGTTGGTAGATGAGGGGGAAGTCAGTTCAGGGAGAGCACTGCTGCAGCCAGACACTTCCTCTGCCAGTCAGGGGAATGTCGGCTCCAGTAAGCAGGAGACAGGGAGAGCAGGGCAGGCCAGACAGGTGCTGGTAGTGGGAGACTCAAATATTAGGGGTACAGATAGGGCGATCTGTCACAAAGACCAAGATCGTCGAACGGTGTGTTGTATTCCTGGCGCTCGAGTTTGACACGTAGCGGATCGGGTTGACAGATTACTGGAAGGGGCTGGAGAAGATCTAGCGGTCACGGTCCATATTGGAACCAATGACAAAGTTTTAGGGATTTAGGTCAATAGCTTAGGGCAAGGACCTCAAAGGTAGTATTTTCCAAAATACTGCCTGTACCATGAGCCACACAAGAAAGGCAGCGGGAGATTAGAGAGGTTAACAAGTGACTTAAGAACTGGTGTAGGAAGGAGGGGTTTGGGTTCCTAGAGAACTTGGCCCGACTTCTCTCTCTGCTACAGTCTCTATCGTAGGGATGGGCTGCACATCAATGGGGAATGGGCAGCTGTGTTGGGGAGAAGATGGCTAGAAGGTTGGAGGAGTGTTTAAACTATGGAATGGGGGGAGGGTACTTACGTTATAGGAGGGGAAGATAGTTAGAGGAAGTGCAGATAGAGACTTGGGGCAAGGTAGTGGGACTGGAGGAGGAATGGAAGGAGGGACTAGAACAGTTCGGAAGGAAAGGTCTAGGGTAAAAAAAATATACATAAACCTCTTAAGTGTATGTATATTAATGCCAGAAGCCTGTAATAAAACTGGGGAACTGGAATTAGTGATGTGTGAGGAGGACTATGACATAGTGGGAATAACTGAGACATGGCTGGATGATAGCTATGACTGGGCAGTTAATGTACAGGGTTACAGTCTGTTTAGAAAGGATCGCCAAAACCGGAGAGGGGGAGGGGTCTGTCTTTATGTAAAGTCCTGTCTAAAGCCCACAGTCCGAGAAGATATAACTAAGGGACATGAACATGTGGAGTCACTGTGGGTAGAAATACATGGAGGCAAAACAATAATAAATTACTAATAGTTTATTATAAACCACCTAATGTACCAGAGTCCACAGAAAATCTACTACTAAACAAGATAGACAAGGCGACAAATTATAATGAGGTCTTTATTATGGGGAAATTCTACCCAGATATAGACTGTGAAACTGAAACCTGTACATGTCATAAAGGAAACAGGTTCTTGGTAATAACCAAAGACAATTACCTTTCCCAACTGGTTCAGGAACCGACTAGAGGGACGGCCATACTAGACTTAGTATTAACCAATAGACCTGACAGAACAACAGATGTGCAGGTTGGGGGACACCTGGGAAATAATGACCATAATAAGTAATAACCTTTCAATTATTATTCAAAAGAGTGTTTCTTCAGGGAGGAAAAAAGTACCAAACTTCAAAAAAGCTAAATGTAGCCAACTAAGAGAAGCCATAGGCCTAACTAAATGGGATAAAGTCCTCAAAAATAAAAATGCAGCCACAAAATGGGATATAGATTTTTAAAAAAATCCTAAAATCTAATTGTGAGAAGTACATATCTTATGGGAATAAAAGGTTAAGGAACAAGAAGAAACCAATGTGGATAAATAGAATGTAAAGAAAGCAATAAATGACAAAAAGAAAGCATTTAAATCACTAAAACAGGAGGGTAGTGAGAAAGCACTGAAAAACTATAAGGAAAAAAAGACAGAAAGAGAGCAAAACTAACCCTAAAATGTTCTTCAATTGTATAAATGGTAAAAAAATATAAATCTGAAGGCCCTTTACAGAGGGATGAGGGGAGAGTTGCAGAGAGCGATGAGGAGAAAGCAAGGCTATTATTATTTTTTTCTCCAATGTAATCACTGAAGAAAATAAACTGTCAGATGAAATGCAGAATGTAAATTCCCCATTAAAAGTGCCCTGTCTGACCCAGGAAGAAGTACAGCGGCATCTTAAGATTAAAATAGACAAATAGCCAGGACCAGATGGCATACAACCCCGTATCCTAAGAGAATTTAGTAATGTCATAGCCAGACCCTTATTTCTGATATTTAAGTACTCTATACTGACAGGGAGTGTTCCACAGGATTGGTGCATAGCAAATGTAGTGCCAATATTCAAAAAGGGTCCTAAAACAGAGCCTGGAAACTATAGGCCGGTAAGTTTAACATCTGTTGTGGGTAAACTGTTTGAAGGTTTTCTAAGAGATGCTATCTTGGAGCACCTCAATGAAAATAAACAAATAATGCCATATCAGCATGGCTTCATGATCGGAATCACTGGTCAGACCACACATGGAGTACTGGGCTCCTGTAGACAAGGCAGACATAGCCGAGCTGGAGAAGGTTCAGAGGAGGGCAACTAAAGCAATAACTGGAATGGGCCAACTACAGTACCCTGAAAGATTATCAAAATGAGGGTTATTCACTTTAGAAAAAAGACGACTGAGGGGAGATCTAATTACTATGTATAAATAGATCAGGGGTCAGTACAGAGATCTTTCCCATCATCTATTTATCCCCAGGACTGTGACTGTGACAAGTGGACATCCTCTGCGTCTGGATGAAAGAAGGTTTCTACACAAACATAGAAGAGAATTATTTACGGTAAGAGCAGTGAGACTATGGAACTCTCTGCCTGAGGAGGTGGTGATGGTGAGTTCACTAAAAGAGTTCAAGAGGGGCCTGGATGTATTTCTGGAGTATAATAATATTACAGGCTATAGCTACTAGAGAGGGGGCATTAATCCAGTGAGTTATCTGATTGCCCAAATGGAGTCGGGAAGGAATTTTTTTCCCCTTAAGTGGGGAAAATTGGCTTCTAGCTCACATATTTTTTTTTGCCTTCCTGCAGGATAACAGGCCGAACTGGATGGACAAATGTCTTTTTTCGGCCTTATTTACTATGTACGTATGTTACATGCTGGGCAGTAGGACAGCACATAGAACTTGAGATTGGCCTGCACTTGGAAGGTCTGGATAAGCTAAGGAAACTTTTATTAGCGAATGCGGAGTGGACCTGAAGTGGGGTCTAAGTGTCGCATAGTACCTAATCCATGGCACTCTAAAAGGTAATGAGTAAACAGAACCCTTGGAACACAAAGCCTGTGATAGACAGAAGACTTGATATTAAGGAAATGTGGCAGAGAAGCAAAGCCCTTTACAGTAGGGTCTTATTGAGAGATTGTCGCCAGACAACAAGGGTTTCGTGCAGGGGCGGATTTGCCATAGACCCTACAGTGGGCCGATGCCCACAGGGCCACCCAAGCTCTTCTGATAACCACAGGCCAGGTAAATAGTGATCTGATGCTCAATGGCCTAAGTTGACCTTCTAAAATCAGTTGAATACTGTGGAGATGGAGGCAGTATTTTGTGCTGCACTGTGGTATTTAATTCTGCTGTGGCGGTACTTTGTGCAGCACTATGGTATTGCAGGCCCTGTCTATTTCTGTTGTCCCTGCCTACTTAGGTTGCCCTGTCTTCTATCAATTTAGTCCCGCCTACAACTTGGGGCCACTTTTAGTTTTTTTTTTCAGGGCCACTTTAAGTTCCCAATCCGCCCCTGGCTTCATGTGAATGTGTAAAGTAACAAGTAACAAAGTCTGGGTGCGGCTTATTTCTGCAATGTTGGAAAATCACGTCACTTTGTGTGTACTAGGGCTCTTTCAAACTTGTGTTCTTTTCTTCCGGCATAGAGTTCGGTCGTCGGGGCTCTATGCCGGAAGAATCCTGATCAGTTTTATCCTAATGCATTCTGAATGGAGTGAAATCCGTTCAGGATGCATCAGGATGTCTTCAGTTCAGGACCGGAACGATTTTTGGCCAGAGAAAATACTGCAGCATGCTGTGCTTTTTGCTCCGGCCAAAAATCCTGAAGACTTGCCGCAAGGCCGGATCCGGAATGAATGCCCATTGAAAGGCATTGATCCAGATCCGGCCTTCAGCTAAACATCGTTTCGGTGCATTGCCGGATGCAACGTTTAGCTTTTTCTGAATGGTTACCATGGCTGCGGGGATGCTAAAGTCCTGGCAGCCATGGTAAAGTGTAGTGGGGAGCGGGGGAGCAGCATACTTACCATCCGTGCGGCTCCCGGGGCGCTCCAGAGTGACGTCAGGGCGCCCCAAGCGCATGGATCACGTGATCGCATGGCACGTCATCTATGCGCATGGGGCGCTCTGACGTCACTCTGGAGCGCCCCGGGAGCCGCGCGGACTGTAAGTATACCGCTCCCCCGCTCCCCACTACTACTATGACAACCAGGACTTTAATAGCATCCTGGGTGCCATAGTAACACTGAAAGCATTTTGAAGACGGATCAGTCTTCAAATGCTTTCATTACACTTGCGTTTTTCCGGATCCGGCGTGTAATTCCGGCAAGTGGAGTACACGCCGGATCCGGACAACGCAAGTGTGAAAGAGGCCTAAGACTACCAAGATTGTGTGCCTATTTGAGTATGGTAAACAATAGGTGTGTTTGCGTGCCACTGTATCTGCAGTTGTATTCAGTAAAGTCAATTTGAATTACTTATTATTTTTATTTTATTTGGCCTGTGATTACCTTATTTTTAATGGGGAACTACACAAAAACCCCATGTTACACACGGAACTACATCCGAATGAATAGATTAAATACTGATACACTACAAAATTACTTGCTCTTTGGGCCCTATAAATGCAATAAAGTCATCAATACTATTAAAGGGAACCTGTCACCAGGATTTTGTGTATAGAGCTGAGGACATGGGTTGCTAGATGGCTGCTAGCACGTCTGCAATACCCAGTCCCCATAGCTCTGTGTGCTTTTATTGTGTAAAAAAAAATAATGATTTGATACATATGCAAATTAACCTGAGATGAGTCAGAGCTTGAAAATATGACTCTTCTCTGGTCACACAAGTAAGATATAACTCTTATGTTAATTTGCATATGTATCAAATCGGTTTTTTTTACACAATAAAAGCACACAGAGCTATGGGGACTGGGTATTGCGGAGGTGCTAGTGGCCATCTAGCAACCCATGTCCTCAGCTCTATACCCAAAATCCAGGTGACTGGTTCCCTATAAAGTTTTTTTTTAGCAGTACAATATTGATGACCTATTCTTGGGATAGGTCATCAATATGAGATCAGTGGGAGTCCAATCCTGTTCAAGTAAATGGCGTGGGCCACAATTTCAAGAACCATCATTATAGAGCGCACAGGGCTGTGCTTAGAATGCTGTGTGAAGGCCACTGAGTTCATCTGAGTGCTGCAGCCCTTTAAAACAGTTGATTGCTAGGGGCACCAGACTGCTGACCTCCTGGACAACCCCTTTGAATTTCATCTTCTGAATACGTAGCTGTAAAGGCCCAGAGTCTAATGGAACATTTGTTATCTAGGTTTGCTATTTATGCTCGCGTGACTTTTAAGGAAGCATAGGTTTTCTTATGCTGAATTGGTAGAAAACGGTGTTCTGGGACTCTAGGGCTTACTGAACATGCAGTATGATGACACTCCATTGGATCTCAAGAGAAGGGCTGTTAATAATGCAGTTTTATCTGCTGATTATTTAACAGCTTAAGCAGCAAGAAATTAAATATACCCTGAGGGAGCCTTGGGACAGCATGTCGCCAGCCTTTAGAGCATCAATCCCAAACTAGAAGTTTCCTAGACTGCAGCAACTGCGATTTGAATTAATGAACATAAACCAGTGAATATACGTCAAAGTAATTTATGATATATGATATTAAGCCAATATATATACGGTATAATAATGAAACATAGCATAGATTATCAAACAGTTTTACAAAGACATATATTTAGTAGATACAGAAGTTATTATCTCTAAAAGGGGTTTTCTGAGACTTCTATACGGATGACCTATCCTCAGGATAGGTCATCAGTATATGATTGGTGGGAGTCCGACACCCGGGACCTCCACCGATCAGCTGTTTGTAAAAGCCCGGTGCTCACATTATCGCCACAACCTTCTCTCAGCTGACGAAGCACAGTCGGAGACAGATGAGTATGGCACTCAGTCCTCTCAGGCAGTCCCATATAGACAAATGGCTCCATTTATACAGGGAGACCTAGTACCCCATTGTCGTCAACAGCGTGGGCTCCAGCAACAGGACCCCTACCAATCAGACACTTGGATAGGGGACAAGTTTAACTCATTCTAGACCAAGCCAGTTTTCACTTTCCTGACCAGGCCTATTTTTGCAAATCTGCCATAAGCCATTCTGCTCTCCCCTGATGGGATAACAGAGGGCTTTCCATATCAACTATTTGTAGAAGCATTGATGAGAATTGGGCTACTTTCACACTAGCGTTTTTGCTAGATCCGGCAGGGTTCTGCAAAAACGCTTCCATTACTGATAATACAACCATCTGTTATGAACGGATCCGGTTGTATAATTTTAACATAGCCAAGACGGATCCGTCAAGAACTGCACTGAAAGTCAATGGGGGACGGATCAGTTTTCTATTGTGTCAAGAGAAAACGGATCTGTCCCCATTGACTTGCATTGTGGGTCATGATCCGTCTTGCTCCGGATCCCATGACAGAAAGAAAACCGCAGCATACTGCGGTTTGCTCTCCGATATGAGAACGCAACCAAACAGAACGGAATGTATTTTGGAGCATTCCGTTCAGTTAAGTTTTTTCTCCCCATTGACAATGAATGGGGGACAAAACTGAAGCGTTTTTTTTTTTTTCGGTATTGAGACCGTATGACGGATCTCAATACCAGAAAATAGAAACACTAGTGTGAAAGTAGCCTAACCGATTCTGAGAATGTTTTCTCATGACACATTGTACTTCATTTTAGTGGTAAATTTGGGTTGCTATTTTTTATCTTTATTTATAAAAATGTTTTAAAGTTTACAGAAAATGTGGAAAAATTTGCAATTTTCAAAAATTTTCATTTATCTGCTTTTAAGACATATACTGATGCCTCATAAAACAGTTATTAATCAACACTCACCATATGTCTACTTTATGTTGGCATCATTTTGTAAATGTAATTAATTTTTTAGGACATTACAAGCAATTTTTTTACATTTTCAAGAACATTTCCAAATCCAATTTTTGTAAGGACCAATTCAGTTATGTAGTGATTTTAAGACACTTACATATTTTTTTTTTTAATCCATAAATCCACAAACTTTCCCCCTCAAATTAATCAAAATTGATTTTAGAAACTCTGTTAATTCTTTAGGTGTTCCACAAGAATTAAAGGAAAATAGAGGTGAAATAAAAAAATGTCCGTTTTTTTTTTGGGGGGGGGGGGATATTTTCAATTTTAATATTTTTTTTCCTGTAATACAGCAAGCATTAACAATGAAACAAACACCAATATTGATTACCCTTAGGGCTCCGAAGGGAAGGATCGCGTATGGCTTTCAGAGAGCAGATTTTGCTGGAATGGTTTCTATTTATTACTGAAATGGTTTGATTTTCCGGGAATATAGTATCAACATATCACTGACATACAAAAATGTATACTTCTATTGATATAAAAAAAAATATGCATGACTGTCAATTACATCCACAAAGAAAAGCCGCATAAAATAGGCCTAGCGTCAGTTTCCTCTCTCAGAAACACAAAAAATACAATCATATATCTTATGACTTCTAAAGACCACATTTGTGATATAAACATATTACATAGAATAAGACATATATTACATATAAGATTCACCAGGGAATTAATATTTTGTGGAGATGACCATATACAACTTGCCAATCTGACAAATATAAAATACTGGCCTATAAGGCCAAACATCCTTTTGGATGTGTGTGTGAATGTAGTAAGGATAAAGATGGACTCTTTATATTACTGTATTAGAGCAGGAAATGAGGAGGATGTGATATGTAAGAGCCTTTCATAATTATTTTATATAGTAAATTAATTATTACTAGCACTACTTTTGATACTTACAGTACATTTTTTCTTATACGTTATAAGTTTGGCTAAAACCTTGAGGTACCCCTACAGTGCAACCCCCCGAAAAGTGAAAAATGTCATTTCTTCCAATAAAATGTTGCTTTGGCCTCATATTTATAATTTTTACAAGGGGTAACAGGAAAAAAGCACTCCACAATTTGGCAACCATTTTATCCTGAATACGGCAACATCCCATATGTGGTCATAAACTGCTGTATGAGCACACCGCAGGGTTCAAAAGGGAAGGAGTTCCATATGGCTTTTGGAGGGCAGATTTTGCTAAAATAGTTTTCCGGTGCCAGGTCGCTGTATGCGAGACCGTGAGATACCCCTACAGTGGAAAACCCCAAAAAGTGACATCGTTTTGAAAACTACACCCCTCAAGGAATTGATTGAGTTGTGTAGTGAATGCTTTTACCCCACAGGCTGTCCGTATCTTTTGCGACCCCATTTAAAATGAATGGGTCCGCTCCCATTTCGCAAAATTGTGGTCGTAAACTGCTGTTTGGGCACATTGCAGGGTTCAGAAAAGAAAAAGCACCATGTGCATTTGAGACCTAATGTGGTGATTTCTACAGTACTGGCCGGCAACTGCAGAGGTCCTGAGGTAAAATAAACCCCCAAGAAGTGAGTCCATTTTAGAAATCATACTCCTTACAGTATTTATCAATGGGTGTAGTGAACATTTTGACCCTAAAGCTGATGGTGCAAAGTGAAAACTGCAATTTTTCCACAGATATGAAATTCCAGTCCCCAGTATGTTGTATCCAGTGTGTGCCAGTGTGAAAAGCACCCCCTTTTATTATTATGATGTGCTTCTTGGTTTTAGAAACTCCCTACATGTGGCCCTAATCCTTTTTGCTTGGACATACAACAGGGCTCAGTAGTAAATGAGCACCGTGTAGATTTGAGACCCAATGTGGTGACAACTGTAGAAGTAATAAATGGAATCCCTAAGATCTGACCTCATTTTGGAAGGTATAAAGTGGTCGAGTGAGCATTTTGATGCCACAGGCATTTTGCAGAAGTTAATGCGCAGCAGACCGTGCAAAGTGAAAACCGCTAATTTTCCACAGATATGGCTTTTTAGTGCTCAATATGTTGTGTCCAGCGTGTATAATCTGAGACACATCAATCCTTTTAAACTGTTAGGCGGGTTCTACTGGGTACTGAAATGCCATAAATGTGGACTGCTGTGTGGGTGGTTCAGGAAAGACTTTTGGCTTTTGCAGCACAGATTTTGATGGATTGGTTTTCCGGGGCCATGTTGCTTTTGAACAGCCTCTGGGGCAGCAGTACAGCCGTTTCCTGAGAAGCATACGTTTATTTATCTCGTCATTAAGCTGTGTGAGGGCTTATGTTTTAGCAGGATGAGTTGACATTACTATTGGTACTATTTTGGTTACATACGACTTTTTGATCACTTTTTATTTCACTTTTTGGAAAGCAGGATAGAGAAAAGGCAGCAATTCTGTCACTGAGTTTGGGTCTTGTTATTGCAGCATACACTGTTCAGGAAAACTGGATGATTACAGAGATACCAAGCTGATAACGTTTTATTTTACTTTTTACCAGTTTTAAGCTACTTTCACACCTGCGTTAGGTGTCTGCACAGACCGATCCGCACCTATAATGCAAACGACTGTATCCGTTCAGAACGGATCCGTTTGCATTATGAAGAACAAAGTCAAAACAGATCCATCCTGACTTGCATTGAAAGTCAATAGGGGACGGATCCGTTTTCAATTGCACCATATTGCGTCAGTGAAAACGGATCCGCTCCCATTGACCTACATTGTAAGTCAGGATGGATCAGTTTGGCTCCGCATAGCCAGGCGGACACCAAAATGCTGCAAGCAGCGTTTTGGTGTCGGCATCCAGAGCGGAATGGAGGCAGAACGGAGCCAAACTGATGCATTCTGAACGGATCCTTATCCATTTAGAATGCATTGGGGCTGAACTGATCCGTTTTGAACCGTTTGTGAGATCCCTGAAACGGATCTCACAAACGGAATTCAAAACGCCAGTTTGAAAGTAGCCTTAGGCCTCTTTCACACTACCGTATGGCTATTTCAGTGTTTTGCGGTCCGTTTTTCACTGATCCGTTGTTCCGTTTTTTCCGTTTCCGTTCCGTTTTTCCGTATGGCATATACAGTATACAGTAATTACATAGATGGTTCCGCAAAAATGGAACTGATACGGAAGACATACGGATGCATTTCCGTATGTGTTCCGTTTTTTTTTTAGGACTCATTGACTTGAATGGAGCCACGGAACGTGATTTGCGCACAATAATAGGACATGTTCTATCTTTCAACGGAACGGAAAAACGGAAATACGGAAACGGAATGCATACGGAGTACATTCAGTTTTTTTTCCGGAACCATTGAAATGAATGGTTCCGTATACGGACTGTATATGGAATGCAAAAAACGGCCTGCAAAACGAAAAGAAAAAAAAAAAACTGTAGTGTGAAAGAGGCCTTACACAAAGCATTAAAAAAAAAAAAAAAAAGGGGGTTTGTGTCACAATTTTCGGAAAACCATATATTTTGTTATTTTTCTGGTGATGATCTTGTGTGGGATGAGTTGAGGATTTTATTGGTACCATTTTGGGGTACACAGTACTTTTTGATCGCTAGATATTATACTTTTTGTGAAGCAAGGTGACTAAAAAATGGCAGTTCTAGCACAGTTTTTTTTTTTTATGCCTTTCACCTGATTGGGTAGAATATGTGATATTTTTATACAGCCGGTCATTAAGGATGTAGCAATATCAGCCTGATCGTATCGCGGGAGCCAATTGGGTCATAAAGAGAGCTCCCTCCCTCTTTAAATCCCTTAGATGCCTCAGTCAGCCTTGACTGCGGCAGGCATCTTAGGAGCTAATCCGCCGGCATCAGATACATCTGATCGGGCAAGCACAGCTACTGGGGCATCTCAGTACTGAGACCCCCAGCTATCCCTAGAACGATATGAGAGAAGTGCTTGCATATTGTGCTCTCTCTCCTCGCTGCAGAGGATGGAAGTAAGATGGGCCCATAGACTTTCCATTGTGCCCGTTTTCTGCAGTAAGGAGAAGAGCGCACAACATGTGGGTGCTTCTTTCATCTCCTTCTAGAGATAGCTGGGGGTCTCAGCACTCGGACCCCCCAGGAGCTGTGCTTGCCTGTGATGCCAGTTCTAGTGATCAATCTCAGCACTCAAACCCACACTGATGAAAACTTGTGATATGTATCTATAACATATCAAAAGTTCTTTGAAAACTCAATGACCCTTTAAACAAGCCATACATATTAGACAAGTATCTCTCCTGAATGACTAAAATATACACATGCACACTTGGATCGGCCAAGCATGCAAGTTCATTTCTGTGGGGAGAGGGGAATAACTGAGGTGAAAACTGGTGGGTTCAGATGATTTTTGTTTGATGTGTATGACCAGCTTCAGACACTGAATCTATCTATATCTGTTTTTTGACCCGCACCAACCATGCCACACAAACAAAACAAACATTTTAGAAATCTGACTGGGTGTCCAGACTGTGCCTTTTTCTAAAACAATGTCAGGGTCAGATAAAAAGCAAACCAGAAATCAGTGGGAGAAAAGCAGAACAGACACAATAATTTCTACCACAGCTGGCGCCTTTCATAGTTCTAATCCGCTGAACATTGGCAGATAAAGGGGTAGGGCAATGTTACTTTATTCACACATATGCTTAAAACAGCACATACTTACTGATATAAGGTATAATGCAGTATACTGACGCCCACTTGTTTGCCGCAACCTGTACCTATGATTTATGGCTCTGCGGTTCATATTTGTGGTGATGTCGTCGTTAGCGGGTGGCTGAATGCCAATGATGACATCACCACAAATGTTCTATGGGCATTATATTAGTAAGTGGCTTTATGTGCTATTTCCAGCAGATATATTAAAGGGGCTGTGTCACTTCAGCAAATAGCATTTATTATGTAGAGAAAGTTAATACTACTGCATTGTGATTGTCCATATTGCCTCCTTTGCTGGCTTGATTCATTGTTTCATCACATTATACACTTATTGTTTCCATGGTTATGACCACCCTGTAACTTTTTTTATAAATAGTGTGCAAGCACGGCCACCGCTGCTGGATTACAGGGCGGTCGTAACCATGGAAACAATTTAAGTGTATAATGTGATTAAACAATGAATCAAGCCAGCAAAGGAGGCAATATGGACAATCACAATGCAGTAGTATTAACTTTCTCTACATGATAAATGCTATTTGCTGAAGTGACCCACTACATTGTATGCCATATTAAAAGTACAACTTGTACGGCAAACAATAAGCCCTGATATGGATATGTGAACAGAAAACTAAAAAAAGTTATGGCTCAGGGATGATAGGGAAGAAAAATGAAAATGCAAAAAAAAAAATATATATATCTTAATAGTTAAAAAGGTTATCCAACCCCTATTATGCCCCCCAAAATCCGGGGCACCACATACAGGTAATACTTATGCCTGGAGCGGGGGTGCTGCTAATAGCAGGCCGCAACGAAAATGAGCCTCCCCAGTGTCACCCGTGATGCTAGGGAAGCTAGTTCCCATCGATCGTGGCCTGCTATTGACTGCCCCCACATCGCCGGATGTTTTCATCCATGTGACAAGGGGATGCAATGGCGGCCGTGCGGGCATCAGGAGGGATGTGGGTGCCAGAGAGTGGGGTAAGTATAACCTGTATGAGGTGCCCGGGCGTTTTGGAGGGCATTATAGGGGTTGGATAACCCCTTTAACTCCTTTCTGCTGATGCTTAGTTTGCATAACCCTGCAAGGTGACTGAGTGGGGATGTGCTGCTGTGCTGGCTGGGCACACTGTCCTCTATCAGCAAGCAGAGTTTATTGGGGGGGGGGGGGGGGGGAACACTGTCCTGAGTCCTCTATCTTTGAGCCTACAGTGTCCCCCCCCCCAACCCCACAGTAACTCTGCTTGCTTGCTGCTGCCCTCCCACCATCAAGAATACCCACATGAACTTTTTTTTTTACTCTTCTTACAGTGGGCGGCTCGGCTGTGGCACACATCAGGGGCAGGCAAGTGTTAATTCTGGGCCGGCAGCGGTGATGCTGCTTCAAGAACAAGGTGATAGTGCATAGACTCACTAGAAAGTATTGCCAAAGCTCGTATTAAGGCGAGTTTCCTCATATGCTCCATTAAATCCAGAAACAAAGCAAACTTTAAGTGTAAGATTTGTTAATAGGAGGTAGAAAGCAAATACTACATCCCAAAAACTGTGATTACTGTACAGCAGAGAGCCCCTCGTGTTACAGCTCGGGGGATAACAGGGGATTTTCTAACACATGCTGCTAGACTCCAGCGCTGTATCGTACAGCACTGCGTGACCTTGTTTCACAGCGGAATGCCGGATTATAGGCGTATTTCTCATGTTACTGGTAAACAGAGACCCAGACGGTGAAACACAGGATCCTTCTGCTTGAAATGCTGACTTGACAAATGATGCCCCAGCTTTAACAAACATTTAATCCATGATACTGTGGACCCTTAAAGGGATTATGTCATTAATGATGTAACAGATTAAAAGACATAAAGAAATATAGTACATGACAATCTTTTTCTAACAAAGCTAGAACCAGCCCTGTACCTCACATGGATCCAGAGATCTCCTCATTCATTCCTCCAATTGCTGCTAGATTTACTTCAATCTGGCATATCATGGGTGTGTCCTTTCTGCTGCAGCTCTTTCCCTATCTCCACTCATGGGGTTGGGTCCTTTCTCAGGTGGAGGTGCCCTTTCTGCTCTTTCTTTCTATCACAGTTCATGAGTTGTGTTCTTTGTGTTTCAGTATTCCCTATCACACCTCGGGGGGATAGGCAGGATAGGTCATCAATATTTAACCCCTTTAACACCTTCAACCCCGGGCCTGTTTTCACCTTCCTGCCCAGGCCATTTTTTGAAAATCTGACATGTGTAACTTTATGTGGTAATAACTTTAAAACGCTTTTACTTATATAGGCCATTCTGAGATTGTTTTCTCGCCGCATATCGTACTTCATGACACTGGTGAAATGGAGTAAAAAAAAATATTTTTTATTTATAAAAAATACCAAATTTACCAAAAATTTTGAAAATTAGCAAATTTCCAAATTTCAATTTCTCTACTTTTATAATAGATAGTAATACCTCCAAAAATAGTAATTACTTTACATTCCCCATATGTCTACTTTATGTGTGAATCATTTTGAAAATGACATTTTATATTTTTGGGACGTTAGAAGGCTTAGAAGTTTAGAAGCAAATCTTAAAATTTTTAACAATATTTCCAAAACTTACGTTTTTCAGGATCAGTTCAGTTATGAAGTCACTTTCTGGGCCTTACATATTAGAAACCACCCATAAATCAACCTATTTCAGAAACTACACCCCTCAAGGTATTCAAAACTGATTTTACAAACGTTGTTAACCCTTTAGGTGTTCCACAAGAGTGAATGGCATATGGAGATGAAATTTCTGAATTTCACTTTTTTGGCAGATTTTTCATTTTAATCCATTTGTTCCAGTAGCAAAGCAAGGGTTAACAGCCAAACAAAACTTAAAATCTATTACCCTGAATCTGGGGTTTACAGAAACACCCCATGTGTGCTCAAAAACTGATGTATGGGCGCACAGCATGCTTTATAGTGGAAGGAGCATCATATGGCTTTTGGAGAGCGGATTTAGCTGGAATGGTAATTGGGAGCTATGTCGCATGTGAAGACACTCTGAGGTGGCCCTACAGTGGAAACCCCCAAAAAGTGACCCCATTCTGGAAACTACACCTCTGGGTCACGATCAAATTTATGAGATCGTCAGAGAAATAGATTTAAAAAAAAAATTATATTTCTGTGAAGCCCGTGCAGTCAATCTGGATTCCAGAGTTTCCCACAAACTCTGGAATTTGGGGCTCATAATCCTCAGGTGGTGTGGACCATAGGGGATCACTAGGGGAGGCTACTTCATCTCTCCTGGGGCGTATTGGTGTATGTAAAGCGAAAAGTGTCAGGGGGGTGTATGTAGTGATTTAACGCGAGAGGGGACTTGTAATGAATTAATTCAAATAAAATGTATGATAAAAAAGTGAAACAATTAGATAAAAATTTAGAAAAAAAGGCTCCAAAAAAAATATATATAAAAATAAAAGGCACTAAACCTGAGCAGACGCAGTCAGTAATTGACAGTACTGACCGGCGCTCAGCAGGTGGCACGTGTGTGGGTTAAAAAATCTAAAATACTACTAACTAAAATTGACTTAGCTAGCACCAAAAAAACACAAGTGCTGATCAGCACTTGCCAGTCACAGCTCGCACACTGAAAAAGTGGTGCAGAGCCAAAAAAAAGCCAAAAAACAAACAAAAAAAGGACAGAGAGAGGGGTGAAGGGGGGGGGGGAAGGGGGGACAGGGACAGGGAATGAGGATCTGAAACAGCTGCAGATGAGCAAAAAATCACTACAGCTGTTCCAGATGTTGTTCTTTTTCTTCTTCTTCTGAAAAGCTCTGAATGAAAAGCAGTGACTTATGTGGTAGTACCACAAGTTCTCCTCACCTTCATCTAAGATGGCTGACTGCCGATTAGTGCAGTCAGCTTACTCCAGTCACCGCGCAATTCGCCGCGGTGACCGAAGTTATCCATGACGTACTATTACGTCACGATGCGGTAAGTCACCGACTTTCATGACGTACTAGTACGTCATGGGTCGGGAAGGGGTTAAAGATGTTCTCTAGACTACACTATATATTGCCTTTCCTTAGAAAAGGCTATCAATATCAGATCATTGGGGATTTGACTCTTAGCACTCTCTCCAATCAGCTGACTGCAGCACTCCTATATAGCTCAACTAAAAGAGAATGAGCTGTAATACCTGGCATAGCCACTGCAGAAAGTGTGGCGCTATGCCTGGATATCAATGAAGGGGATGTGATGCTTGCCATATAGTTCGTCCATATTGTAGTGCCGGAAAAACGCCATCTAAAGGGGTTGTCTGGACGAGAAAAGTCTAAAAGTGATGAGCTTGTCAAGGTTTCATTTTATGCAAAGCAGATTGATCTTTTAAAAATTGTATGTCCTCAATCATGAATAATGTTACCTATAAGTAAGACATGCCACAATTTTCACTGCATTAAACGATTCTGAACATAGCATAAAATGTTTTTAGACGTAGCTGGAATTTTGTTCCCCAGAAGAGATGTCTGACATCCTGGAGCACATATAGAGATAATATATACACTTAGATCCATCCAGGCTAACACTGAACCAGGATGCTTGTGTAACTCCCCAGAGTGGCATTACCACCTCTTTTTGGACCCCCACTATCTGTAATAGTTGATCCTGTGTCATCTCATGCAAATAATACCATGTCCTGCACAGTGTGTAAAGGTATCTATTATTCTACAAAGGTTTAACATGTAATGTGCCTGGTTCACCAGCAGATGGTGGCATTTATGGCAGAGCTGAGTTAACTAGGGTGGAGCCCTTCTTCCATTCTAGCCCCCTCTCTAGAGAGGGAGGAGCTGAGTTAGTTAGGATGCAGTTGAGAGCAGTCCCTGTAAGGGGATGGCTGTGTTCCAGCCAGCTAGAGGCTCATTTGCATATCAATAAAAGTATGTTTTTAAGCTTAATGGCACCAAAGGTGATACAAGAACACTGTTAGGTACTGCAGACACTAGCAGATCGCTATTGTCAGTCAGCGAAAAATCTCAAAATTTGGTGGTAGAAACCCTTTAAGCCAAAGCCTGCTGGTAACCAAGATAAAGTTGGAAGATTGTTCTCTTATGCAAGTTTATTCAAGTAAAGCTACATTTAATTACCTCAATTAAGTCTGGACTCAATTCCTTTCTTCACCCACTTCATCCACAACCCTTTTTGCACTGATTCGGACTACAACGCTTGGGGTTCCGGATATCCAGGTAGGCGCACCGTGACAAGTGCTAAAGCCACACCTAAAGGGACACTATAGGCAACCCTTAGACCACTCTGGCAATCCTACACCTGGGTTCCACCACCACCTTCTACATAGGGGCATCTAATCCCTCGTTGCTGAAATGCAACTGGCATCACAACAAAAACTCTCATAACACCTGTAGAAGAGACCCCAGGTCCATAGTAGGCCCGTTGCACTTGTTATATCAGTTTTACAACTTAAATTAAAGACATTGTTCATAATGAGATATCAGTGATGTTATTAGAAGTGTTTAGGCCCCACGGCCAAAACATGATAGGGCGCTCTGACCTGAAAAAAAGAAAAACCATGCTGACTTCAACGTCTGCACGTTCACCAGTCACAACCTAGTACGGCAGAGTACCGACACTTCTCAGCAACCATTACCATTTTCCTGATATCGATATTTTAGCCTGACGTCAGTCCTAGAACTGCCTGTGCGAACTTACCGCCTAGCACATGCACACTGCAATTACTCTATAGCTGGGCTTCTCAAAATCTCTTGACTGAAGACCTGGGCCTCATTAGTGTCCAGATCCATGCAAAAATTAAACCTTTTCTTTGTCTCTTAAAAGGAGTGTGTCACATTAAAGTCACTAATATAACTACAAGTAATGGCCACCAGAATGTCGTAAAAGCATATAACCATACCTTTATGTCATCTGGGTGTACATTGAATGTCCAAGAAAACAGTTATAACATGCCTCCTTTCCATGAGATATATGTTGGGTAAGGACATACTGGTAATAATACCATACCAGTCACAACACCATATCTCCATCTGTAACTTACCGTGAGACCATCCAGACTTCCAGTCCCCCCCCCCCCCTCCACTTGTTTCATTCAACCCTATATTCTGTTCATTTATGTCCTTTAAAAGTGTATTTCACTATTGAATTGTGTAACAGTTGTATACAGTCCTGTTACAACTTGAACAAATAGGTTTAACATGACTTTTCAATGTAATATCTACAAATGTTATAAGATCTCTGGATTGCCAAAAAGCATTCTGTTCATGCGTTTTTGGATCCTAATGTTTTGTCTTTGACATAAAACAATAAAAATAATTTTACAATATCAATGTCCAGGAAAAGCAGTCCGCAAAACACAGATCCGAAATAAAAATGGATGACATCCGTTTTTTATTGCGGATCCATTGTAACAATGCCTATCCTTGTCCACAAAACAGGCAAGAATAGGACATGTTCTGTTTTTTTGCAGAACGGACTTGTGGACATATGGATACAGAATGAACACTGACTGAGTCATTTCCGTTTTGAAATGGTTCTGCCTACTGGCCACTGCCTACTGTAAATACCTTATGCATTTGTTTAAGGCCTCATGCACACGACCGTTGTTCGGGTCCGCATCCGAGCCGCAGTTTTTGCAGCTCGTGTGCGGACCCATTCACTTCAATGGGGCCGCAAAAGATGTGGACAGCACTCCGCAAAAAAAATATAGCATGTCCTATTTTTGTCTGTTTTGCGGACAAGAATAGGCATGTCTACAATGGGCCGCCTGGTCTGTTCCGCAAATTGCGGAAGTCACACAGGCAGCTTCCGTTTTTTGCGGATCTGCAAAAAACAGCACGGTCGTGTGCATAATGCTTAATTATGTTGGCTATATATGGGATCACGTCTGTCTGTGTATTACCCCTGATGAAGCTGCATATACCTTGGGGTGGCAATATGTGTGGAGTAAAGCCTCACGACAAATTGAAAGAGGCTTCTCTTGTTATTTCTATGTCGTATGCTCTCCAGCACTTTCATCAATTACCACTTTGCATTGGAACTTCATTTATATTTGTACATTTGATGTCACATCATGTCTTTTTTTATTATCTCACTTATCATGTCTTCA
This sequence comes from Bufo gargarizans, assembly GCF_014858855.1. Lineage (NCBI taxonomy): Eukaryota > Metazoa > Chordata > Amphibia > Anura > Bufonidae > Bufo > Bufo gargarizans. The sequence goes on from NC_058084.1 coordinate 326,866,591, forward strand.
ATTCTATTGGTATAGTATGC